>NW_021631941.1:0-37972 GCF_004799145.2 Neltuma alba
TTTTTCAAAGGATTAATATAATTTTTTGTCTTTCAAGTATACTCTCATTTTAGTTTTAATCTTTCAAGTTTCAAGTCATAAGTTTTGGTCCCGTAAAGGATAAAATGGTCTAAGTTTTTATTAGATTATAAAGACTAATGTTATAAATAAAAGAAACTTAAAAAACTAAAAATTTATGTTTTGAAACTTGAAAGACTAAAATCAAAATAAAAATAAATTTGAGAGACTAGAGTTTGTATTAATCTTATTTTAATTTTACTAAATCTGGGTGCTTGGATGTAAGTTTCATCACCACTTTTAATTTCCGTCGTGTCCTAAATTCATCCACAACACTATAACAGGTGCATGAATTCAAACCGAATGACCGGGACATAGCGGAAGGCACTTTCTCCCTTTCTTCTCTACATATGTTCTATTAATTTTATAAACGTTTGGATTTAAATTACAAATCAATTCATTAAATTGACAACACTAGCTTTCTTTCCCCTCCCCCACACCCAAAATAATATCCGTTCCATAATTTTGGATTATGTTTTTTTTTCAGATTTTTAATTAAAATATTTAAAGAGCATGTGTCTATAAATCCAATCTATTTGAAAAATATTCTCGCGGCGAGTAAAAACGATATATTATGAAAGTGTGCCAGGATATACATATTACATCAATAATGATTTGATGATAGTCAAATTTAGATCAATCAAAATAACTAACTACTGCATGAATAAGCATAAGGGCTTGGATATTTTCTTGTGACAATAATGGAAGTCTTCAAAGTTCCTATTCCTACTTTGGTTGTCATCACTAGTGGAATTTTGGTTACATTTTTGTGACACGCGTCCCATAGAGAAACAAAATGGAGTTCTATAAAAGCATAATGTAATTTGCTACTCCATATTTATTACGAATATTTTGATTTTTTTATATCTTTAAATCAAGCTACTCTGTTGATCCCTTTTTATAAAGAACAATTACCATTCCTCTTTTATTTTTAAATATAAGCAATATTTACAAGTGGTTTTAAATTTTTATAGCAAATTTCCTATTTTACCTCTATTAATTACTCGTTTTAATACCTAATATATTTTTTATCTCATTTTTCAAATCATCTTCTCTCTCCATTCACATTCTCTCTCTTTCATATATTCTCTTTACTCTAATAATTTTTTTATTCTCTTTCTTATATTCTCTTTCTGTTCCATAAATAAGGGTATTTTGGAGAAAGGACTCCTAACTTCTACTTATTTATTATTTTTAACTAATTTTTTGATCTATGTGATAGAGTCCAAAGTTTCTTATAAAAAGGAATAGAGGGAGTAAATAGTTTATTTTGGTTCCACATCTTTATAGGATTTCAATGATGAGAGCTACTACACTGATGAAGAGATTAATTGTATTCGAAAACATTTAACCAGACAATTTTTTCAAGAATTTTATTCTCAATGATACATGAGGTTAAGAGGATTATCAGTTAAAATGTTTAGTTAGTTTTGCTTCAACTAAGTTAGATTTTCTGGTTTTATAACTTTCTTGTGTTATATGATGACTTAAATACATAAAACTCCCTTGTTGGGTCAGTTGCACATTACCTCCCCAACTTTTAAAAGTTTGAATTAAAAATCCTGATATTTTATGTTTTGACTATAAAATCCCTTACCTTAAAATTATTGTTAACTTTAATGGTTTTTACACTGTCATAATTTTTAAATATTTTATTATATATCATATAAATTAAAAAATAACATTTGGTATTTGATGTGTGATTTAAAATATTTTTAAATACTTAAGATAAAATAATTAAAAAAATATAAAATACTTGAAAATATTTAAAATATTTATTTGACAATGTTTTTCCAAAACAAAAAGAGTAAAGAATGCTTATTAAAAAAAAGGTTCAACAGTGCTCCCATCACATTACTAGCATTTTTCTTCCCACCAATATTTTTGTTTAATATATTTATATTAATTTGTCAAATTTTTAAAGTATTTTTTTCCTTAAAGATTACAAAAAAGTATAAAATACTTAAAATTACATGTTGAATACCAAGTACTATTTTTTAAATGATATGATATATAATATAATATATAAAGTTATGACATGGCAAAAAACCATTAAATTTAACGGTAATTTTAACTGTGAGGGAGTTTATAATCAAAATACGAAACATAAGGGTTCTTATTTAAATTTTTAAAAGTTAGAGAGGTGATGTGTGTAACAACCCAAATTTTGGCTTATAAGTGCAAAAAAATTGCTTAAGATGTGAATGCTACTAGAACCCTTATGGAAAAAGTCCTGGAGATTCCTTAGAGGGACAAAAAAGAATTCTTAGAGACTAAATTGCATAGTAAACGTTTTCTGAGATTGAGAAAAGAGGAAGATAGAGATTCTAGTGAAGTCTCAAGGAGTCGAATATAAGGAATAGAGGTGATAAAGAGCTAGAGGTTATGTTAGAAACCTCAGTAAGAGGATTCTTGAGGCTAAACTAGAACTGGGACCTAAATGTAAATTTGAAAAGTTCTAGGCTGAAATGGGTAGTGATGAAAAGTAGGTCTGAATACTCCAAAAAATTTTAAGAATAATAGGAATGAGGTCTAGATGCTTGTATAAGACTAAAAATGACAAAAATACCCTTGGAAGGAATTTGTGGAACTCCCGGGGTTTTGGCTAATTATGAATATTAGCTGAAATTGAATTATTTAAAATATGAGAAGGCCTCAGATAATTAGAGAAAATTGAAAAATAATATCTGAGGAATTATTACAGGTTTTTAAAAATAATTCCGTCCCCAAAAAGCGAATATGTTGGCTTTAATAGAATTTAAAACATATTTGTACACTACCAGGGGAAAATCAAAATAAACTTCCTAGAGGTTGACTTTTGACTTGAGAAAAATTAGCGAAATTCCCCGTCATAAAATGATAGTATTAGTACGCAAACACAGATTCTCAAAGTTAAGGGCCAATAAAAAGTATTTGATCAAGTTTACCTCGAAATGAATATTAGTAAATATTTTAATAAAAGATAGAGGGAGGGACATTTTTCCCTCCATGGCAAGCCTATATAATGCCATGTGAATTTATTTGAGATGAGAAAAAGATGCCAGAACATGTTCCAAGGTTACCAAGTTAGGAAAAAGTATTTGATACAACGTAAAATCGTAAAATCGTTGAAGGAATAATCAAAGGTATAAGGGATCACTAATTTCTCCCTATTTTAATGTAAATTTGATGAAGGGACATGAATAGAATAATAAATTTTGTTAAGGATTAAGTTTGAAAAAATAGAATTACGTAATAAAAAATTTGTATTTACCACATATGTGTAATAGGTGGCATATGTGAGGTGGCTTATGGTATTGAATGAAAGGGACACCTAAGAGGTTTAGGTGGCAAGAATAAAAAAGACAAGGGATACATAGCCGAAGAAATTAAATGAATAGCCAAGATCAAGCTACATAAACACAAGATCAAGGGCTAGGATTTTAGCAAAATTTTTATAGATACCTTCCCTCCTCATTTAGGCCAAGTTTTGACCAAGCCAAGGAAAAGGGAGAGGAAACCAAAATGGAGAAGGGAAAAGGGAGAAGAGAAAGAGTAAGAGAAGACATGCAAGATCAAGCCCTAAGACAAGATATATTCATAATATAGTTTTTATTACCTTTATTATTGTTGAGCTTGGTTATGAGTTTTGTTGGATTTTGGAAGCTTGAAACCCCAAGGTATAGTGTTGCAACGAAATTGATTGAGTAAGAACAAGGTGAAATTGATGTTAGACTAATATTTAAAGGCTTGAAAAGAATAAGAATCAAGTGGTTTTGTGATGAGTTTGTAAGAAATTCCATTTCTCCCTAACTTGTATAGTTTTCTGCCAGACCTAGGGTTTTTAATATGGTTGGATTTTGATGATTTTGATGCTTTCAATATGTTTAGAATGAAAAATTATGTGGGGTAGAGGTGAGAAAGCAAGTTTGGCAGCATTAGAATTGAAAATGAAATTTTTGCCTTAAAACCCTCTAGTGTTTGGCCAAGTTGAGTTGAAGCGGAATGAGTTGGGTTTTGATAATTTTGAGCTTAGAAATGAATTCTACATATAAAATTATAGAGGAATAGCATGGGAATTAATTTTAGAAAGGTTAGAAATCAAGCTCAAAAGTTAGAAGTTAATATGGTTCAAAGAGAACAAAGTATTGATGTTATTAGTTACCATGGCTCTAATGAATAAATGTAAATTATATGTTGATGCATTTAGGGCCATGAGATATCAAGGAAGAGAAATAGGAAGATTTTTCAAGCAATCTTGGTGGTTGGAAGCAAAGGGAGCCAAAGAATGAGAGGAAGCTTAATGTTACAAGATAATGAACTTATTTTTCTTGTGTGTTTGATGTGTATACTTGTATGTTGATATGCATTACGTTATTTGATGATGATATGAGATGCAAATGCAAGTATAATGCTCTATTTCTTTTATGTTTTCTATGGCCATGCATATTAATGTGAAACATTGAGTACGAGAACATGTTATAAATAAGCATGAGCTAGATCAAGTAAGTATGTCATACACTTACATCCATCTTGCATGCATTAATGGTAATGTTCACTACTGAGTGTCTCCCAAATTTCACTCTCTCTTAACCAACCACAATAGGTAAAATGTGCAAGAAGAGGAACACAATAGGTGGCATCAAGAGAGAAGAGAAGATTTGAAATAAAGGGTTGTGGTTTAAATGTATTGATTTCCTCTTAGTTAATATATGAATATATGAGCATGCCATTGATATTATGTGTTGATAAATGGTGTAATTGGAAGATATGATAGAGTATAATACTGTATGGAACTAATGTATGGATTGTTAAAGAGGTTACATGCATGTAGAGAATTAATTATGAATTGTTAATACAAGTAAGGGGGATTTATTATCCCTAAATGAGCCACGAATTTGTGACAGAGTAGAAATGAGGCAAATAAATGAATTTGCCCATGAAATTTGGTGAGCATCTATAGCACATCTAAGCTTTAAAGCAAGTGGTAGATTACTTCAAATGGATGTGTGTGCTAAGAGCTATGACTACTCAAAATTAGGACAAAGAAACTAGAAAGTACAATTTTTACCAAATGAACAGTAAACTTCCATGAATTAACTATACGAATTGGTAAGGGTTAAGTCAAGATTTATATTATTTTTCTATAGAGAATTGAAAGAGATTCAAATAGAATTTTGAACCACCTTAATATAATTTTTCTTTAATTAGTTATCAATTTTTAAAATTGGACTGAAGATCTAGAATTTACTAGTTAATAGTAACTTGAGAAACAAATTTTAAATTTTCAATTTACGGGCTTGTTTCGTGATTTACTTGAACCGTAATGCTCCTAAACGCATACTAAAAAGGGTTTAAGGAAGGATGTTTCAATGTGCAACTGACCTAAAATTCAGGAGAGTTTTGTATATTTAAGTCATTATATGATTAGCTGAATCTTGTATGGAATTAATTAGAATGTTTTTGTTGTATGAAAAGCATAAAATGATGGATTTGGTTCTGCTGAATTGCCGTCATTATTTGTAGTCTATTTTGGCTCTGCTTCTGATTTTGTTGCATTGCAGAATTGCAGGTTGAATAAAAATTGTCCATGCAAATATTCCACTAATTTTTTTTAAAATAAATATATGTATATTTTTGTTTGTTTTAGCAGAACAGATAAATATGAAGCCAACATATTCTATCTAGGACAAATATGGAGGGATGCGTATATTTGGTTGTTTTAAAATAGAAGAATATATAATTATTGTCTACTTCTCTTCAGTCAACATCTCCCTCCAAACAGAAGAATATAGGGCTCCATAATAGACAAAAACAACATTTTTTTTTATAATGTTATAGTAGTAATATGAATATACTTTTTCCCATTACTTTTAGATTGAAATTATTTAAACCAAACCCATCATAGCATGGGTTTAGAGTTCAGTAGTTAAAAGGTTAGACACTCACTACAACAAAAAGGTATTATTTTTTAGCAGCTATCTTGTATGATTTGTAGCATTTTTAATCACTACAAATGACATTTGTAGTGGTTTTACGAAACCAACTATGGTAAATGATTTTATAGTAGTTTTTGAAGCCGTTATGCACAAAGTCAAACTCGTTATAGTATTTTGTAGCGGTTCCATATACTACTATGGATGGTGGAACAATATCACAACACTATGAAGACATTAGTGGCGGTTTAAAAACCGCTACAAAAAATAACGAGAAAATTTTTACATTTTGCAATGGTTATATAACCGCCACTAATCGTAGCATAAAATTTTGTTTAATAGGAAATGAAATTTGAATATTAGTAACAGTTTAAGGAATCACTATTAATGTTTAGAGCCAAATTTTGGTTTGGCAAGAATCAAAAAAATTGACAATGGTGCCAATATTTGTAGCAAACTTGTAACCAAAACAAAATTTGAATTTTTAAAAAAATTGGTGCCATTTTAAAAAATTGGCGGCATTTTTATAGTTAGAAATGTTCATTTGATATTAAAAAAGAATCCTATTTAGGTAACTAACATAATTATGATCTAATTAAATATTTATGTATTATATAATTATAAAGTGAAATTTTATGAGAGCCAATTTTTTTTTTTTTAAGATTTAGAATGTTAAATTAAAGTATACTTATATATATATATATATTATAATTGCTACAAACATGTGTTTTTTTTTTGTAAAGTACTCATATATATATATATATATATATAATTGCTACAAACATGTGTTTTTTTTTGTAGAATACTCATATATATATATATTATAATTGCTACAAACATGTGTTTTTTTTTGTAGAATACTCATATATATATATATATTATAATTGCTACAAACATGTGTTTTTTTTTGTAGAGTACTCTCATCAAAAATAAGGGTTTCAATTTTTGAGATCGTTGAGGATCTTGCAGGGCATAGTTAAAAATAGATAAAGCATGTGACTTGGGGATAATTCCCACATAGTTAATGCTTTCCCCAACCTAGGCACACTAATGGCTTATGTGATCGACAAGTTATTAGATTGTATGTGATTAGTTAGTTATCCTACCCTTCGCTTGTGGGCAAGCCTAACCTCTTGCCTAAAAGTTGCTTATAAAAAATTATTTAAGTCCAATTTTCTAAAATAATAAAATTCTTCATGGTGTAAAATAAAATCTATACATATATATTCATATATATATATATATATTTATATGAGTTGCATATGCTACCCTATGCCCTATGGGCTACACAAGGAGCGAATGATGCAAACAAAAAATTCTCCTCCAACCTACAAACTGGTGGTTCATTCAAAATTGAACTATATGGATAGTATCATCTGTTGCATGTAATGAGTGCATTTCGTAAATAGTGGTACAAATTAAATGACTATTTGAAAGTGTTTGTACGAGGTGAACATTAAAAAGTATCCAAACAATAATGCAAATATTACAGCATAAGTGTAATGACAATTCATTCAACACAAATTCCTAAACATCTCCTTATAGACAATATAAGTTGTTATGGTCTTTAAACTAGTGCCATTTTCGTCAACAATAATATGCAAACCTTCCATTGATTTAACTATTTAGAGTGTAACATATAATTATCCATGAGCAAATACTGGCTAATTGGTAAAAAACAATCTAATATTTCATAAGGATTCCCCTTGACTTTTGTTGGTTATCATAGCAAATGAAAGTGTGATAAGCAATCACATCCTCTTCATATGGAAAGCCACCTACTCTTAGATTCATGTCCATCCTATACAACAAGACTTTTGGTTTGGATTAGATACATTCAATGTTATTGCTTCAATGACATTTCTTTCCAATTGAGTTATACACATTCGAGTCCCATTGTAAAGGCCTAAAGCATGATTAGTGTTTTTCAAAAGCATGATTGGAGTCCCAACTTTCAACACCAACTTGTGTGGTGGTAAACCTAAGCAAATAATTGTATTCAAGAATTTTAGTAGTGTATAAGTTGTCAAAGATATTACTATCTTCAAAAGATATACATACTGTATAATGACTAAGGAACTCATAAGAATCACTTGGCAATAAAGAGTACACGTAATAAAGAGTACAAGTACTCATTCACTTGATTGACATGGTCTATGGTTGGTGCAAGTATTGCTCTATCATTGAAGTGCTCTTTGTTAAAATATTATATTCTCCAAAACATTAGGGTAAGTTGATGACATAGTTGCCTCTATAAGATTTGAAATTGCAATCCCATAATTGACATGACCTAAATGACTATCACCTATGTCCAATAACCATTGAGAAAAACTTTGAAGTTTAAGACACCCTTCTGTGGATGATGTTGACTATGATCGCATGTTTGTTGTTAATTGGAATACCTTGCAATAATCCCACAAGACTAAGAAGCTAATGCATTAACATTAACAATTGGAATACACATGCTCATCATTCATAAATATAGCACTTTCTTTGCAAAAGGAAAAAAAAAAGAAACAAAGGAAAATTTTGAGTGGGCCCCTTTTGAAAAAACTTAATTTCTATCAAACTCAAGCCTCAAAATCACAAAAGCATAACAGAAAGTAATAACTCAATGGTATTTGTATTTCATATTTTCGTGTGTTATGTACAGTGAAGCACTATTCCTTATGTAGGCACTTGAGGGAGAATAAGAGGGTGAGCAAATAATAAGGCACGTGCTATGAGAAGAACAATCTAGAAAACTAGTGCTAGGTAAGACCATGTATTGAATTAAGCAATTAGGCCTCAGATGAGTTTTGGGCTTGTTGAGCTACTGTGATATTGGTGCTAACATGTCCTTTGAGTCAAAATGTGAAGGATGAACATTAAGACTCGTTTGTAACCAATTAAGCCGTGATGCAACGAGAGGCTTAGTCAGGATATTTTCCAGTTGATCATGAGACGAGACAATTGTAAGTCTTAAGGATTTGGCTGCAATTCGTTCACGAACAAAGTGATAATCGAGAGCAATGTGTTTTGCTCAAGAATGAAAAACTGGATTTATGGTTAAGTAAGTAGCCCCCAAGTTATCACAGTATAGAACAGGTGCCTCAGGGAGCTGGCTGCCAAGTTCGCCTAATAAATTTTGAACCCAAATGATTTCATATGTGGTAGTGGTGAGAGCTCTGTATTCCGATTCGGTGCTTGATCTAGAAGCAGTGGGCTATTTCTTAGAGCTCCAGGAGATAAGATTAGAACCAAGAAAAATAGCATAACCTTTGGTAGACCGAGAATCAAGTTGAGAACCCCCCCCAATCAGCATTAGAATAAGCTTTTAAAGAAGAGGTAGCAGAACATAGAGTCATATGTGTGGACTTATTTATGAGTAAACCAAGATGAAATGTGCCATAAAGGTAACGAAGAATGCGTTTAACAGTAGACCAATGACCCTCAATAAGATGATGCATGTCACACCTTACTATTATATTGACTTAGATTCCTTTCAAAACCATTTTAGACCATATTGGATAGTCTTGGGCTCACTTTTTTACCACAAAAATGCTAAATTTCGGATTTTTACTGTTCATCAGGTAAAAATTCAGTTTTTCTAGTCCAACTTCAAAAATTCATAACTTATTCCAAAAAAATCCAATTGGGGTGGTTCAAAATTATACTTAAATCTCTTTAAGTCCTCTTTCAAGGAAAAATAATCTCATTATCTAATTCGTTATGAAAAAGTGTCAGGTTTTTGAGAAATGCAACACTGTCCATTTGCCAAAAACCCTTTTTCCCAGATTCTGACATTTAACTTTGAAAAATCATTATAAATCATATACTTGGTCATTTTTAACGTCTTAGGTATCAAATTGAAGCTGAGGATGTTATCTTTCATCATACAAAATTTCGTGACTAAACGCATTTTGGAGCATAATCAAAAAGTCACGTTAATCAGACAGTATCAATGTGCTTACAACACTGTTAGTATAATATGTACATAACCAAAATGAGTTCACAAATTTTTGTGGCTAAACCCCACAAATTAGCCTTCAATCTGCAGCTTTACCTTGGAGGATTCAGGCCCTAAAATGTTAGATTGCATTTGTGGAATGAGATTTCATTGAAATCCCAATAGCAAATTAACCAACTATAGCACCAATAAGCATCATCAACATGCGCAATTATATTAACTACTATTGGTGAACTAGCATGCATATCATTTGGCAAACTCAAACGTGTAAAGGCCAAAGCAAGGAAGTACAAAGAGCAGCCACATTATAATCAAGAAAGTCCAACCACATAATAGCAATTAATCATGCAATAATCAATAATGCTAAGTTAGTATTAGTAGCTAAGTTTAACTTGCTACCTTGCTCCAAAAGCTTTAGCTTTCTTTCCTTCTCCTCTTTTTCTTCACAAATATCAAACCCTAGAAATGCAATCCATCAAAAAGGGCAGCAAGAATCATTAACCAACCAAGAAAAAGCAAGAACATAAATAAAAAATGATTCTTGATCCATAAAGCTCCCTCCTTTGTTCACCATTTTTGGACTTGTTTCTCTTTAACCCTAAAAATCACTTCTTGATTTGTTCCTACATGGTTTTTCATGTAGATTCCAAATATGTGCTTAGATCTAGGAAAATAAAACTGCTTCTTTCAGCTACCCTTTGACCGAACCACTAGAGGACTTGAACCAAAAATCACAACTTTGCTTTAAAGTTTCCAACACTTGTTCCTTTTGGTTTACCCTACACCATTTCTTATTTTAAGCACCATGGAAGCCTTAAAACATTGAAAAACTCATCCTAGGGTTCAGTCATCAGCTTGGCTGAAAAGAATACTCAAAGAAAAAATCATGAAAAATGCTTTAAAACAACCTATAATCACTTGCAAACACTAGGAACTAGCTTGTGTTGTTGTGTCTTAACAAGTGTGATGAGCAAAACTCCCTTCCCCTCTAAACCTCCAGTTTGGCCAGCCATCAAAAGAGAGAGGAGACAGATTTTTCAACCATAAAAGAGAAAGAAAACAAGGCAAGAACACATCTAGAACTAAGAACTCACCTTTGTTAGAAACAATCTCACCCAAGAGGGGGGTGAATTGGGTGAGTTACAAAAATTTATAATCAAAAGCAATAAAAACAGAGAGTCAGAGTATGGAGAATTTTAACCGCAGAGAGGAGACACAAGATTTATACTGGTTCGGTCTAAACCACGTGACCTACTTCCAGTCCCCAGAACACCTCTGGGTATTTCACTATCTTCCAAGATCGACAGGGCTCTTGGTGCCTCGGTACAGTAATTGAATCGCTCAATCACTCCCCCTTACTCCCGTAAGGATACAACCCCTCTCAAGAGTCCACACTCTTGAGTGTCACTCAAGTTTTAATAAGAGTAGTAATTGGCTCTCTTACAGAGTGAATTTAATGATAAACACTGATGCTCGGTAGTAACGTGAAAACAGAGTATTGAATGCGTAACTAAATGATCGCAGGTGGTTGTTCCAATATTCAATCTCTTCATTAATGCTTCTTCGCGCCTTTTATAGTTGATATCGTTAAGTAGCCGTTAGACGGAAGAGCTTCTAGCCGTTGTGGCTTCGTTTGCGTGTTTCGCTGGTTTCAACGGCTCCGCCATTAATGCGTCTGAGCTTCTGACACTGTAGGTCGCAGTCTACGTAATTCCGTTGAAGAGCCGTTGCACTCGTTTTCATTAATCTGCATATTTTAAGCTTTGAACAAATGAGAGTTTTGTGGTGAGTGCTTTAATCTTGAATACAGAAAGAAAACTAATTTATCATTCAAAGATTTGTGACGAAACCATTTATCAGTAAGAAGAACAGAAAGTCATTCTGGTTTAGTTTGATCGAAAAGATGATCGATTACTTGATGATAGATTAAGTTATCGATAAACAGAATGAAGACTTTTCGAATTAGATCACCAATATTATCGATCAAGTGTTGGATCATTGACTCTAAGAATTATCATAGAAAGAGGAAATCGTTCCATGATCGAACAAGTGATCGAACACATGTTTGATCGAACAGATTATCGATAATTCAAATGTTATTGAAATGAAGCTTCAGTCATTGATGATCGAACATCTTATCGATAAAAGTATGATGGATAATGTTATCGATAAAACATGGTTATGTATATATTCAATGAAGGACACAGCTATCTGAAATGATCGAACAGATGATCGATCAATGAACATTCGAACGAGTGATCGATAAAGAGAAGAAAGAAGTTTAATCCTGTAAGTAAAGGAAAAGATTATCGATCACGTTTTGTGAAAACATGAGTTACAGGAAATTGAATGATCGATCATATTATCGAAAAACCAGTGATCGATTACTTGATCGAAAAATAGTTCTCCATAACTTAATGCGAATAAATCAATCCTTAGTCTCTTTATCGATCATGTTATGTGAAAACTTATTTAAGCAAACAAGTTAAATTTATCGATAATGTTATCGATAATTTGGTTAAGGAAAAACTGAATAAGAGTAGATAAAGACATTGATTATCGATCATGTGATCGATAATTTTATGATCAATAAGGTTATCGATCCATCAGTGAATTTGAACACCTGCATTCAGAGAGTTAGAGCATAAAGTTCGAACACGTAATCGATAAACAAATGATCGGAAATATGATCGATAAATTGGTAACAGAACTAATGTGCAGAACAAGTAGATTGTGTTACCTTTTATCGAAGTCGTTATTGATGACTGATTTATCGATAACTTGATCGATAAATACACTTCAGATTTGGTTCTCTTATCAGTAACTCGATTGTTTACCTGATATTATCGATCAGCTTATCGATAATTTACCATACTCTTATGTGATTTTTTTACGTTAGCGATTATCGATCACTTTATCGATTAATTGCTCATCGAATAGTTCTTCGATCCAAAAGCCTACTATAGACCTGATTTACACTTGACCATTTATCTGAAACCTTAGTGATAAACGATTGATCGATCAGTTGATCGATCAAAATACTTAACCTTGATATTCTGACTTTGTTATCATCAAAACTATAATCCTAACATTCTCCCCCTTTTTGATGATGACAAAACACAAGTTATAAATCATCTATCAGAGAGAACATCAACCAGTTTTATATTCTCAAAGAGCATGAAAAGAGCAGATAAATATCAAGAACATATTATCGATGAAAACACTATCCAGATACACAAAAGGAGATAACAAAAGAGATAACATAAAGTCATGACATAGAACCAAAAAGCAACTCATAAAACCATATAAGCTACGAAATATCATCACTTTTCTTCTCCCCCTTTTTGTCAGCATCAGAAGGGGTAGGAACCGAAGGAATGGTCAGGGGAATAGGGAGAGGAGGAAGAGGAAAAAGTGGAGAAATAGATGGAAAATGAAAGGAGTGAACAGGTTGGGGTACAGTGATAAGAGCAAGAGTAGTAGGGACTGAAATAGAAGTAGATGGAACAGAAGGAGAAGTGGTGGAAATAGGAGAAGTGGGTAAAGGAGAGGAAGGAGGTGCAGGCTCAGGGTGCGGTGGAGAGGGAGGATGGAAGAGGAGATCCTCATAGCTGAAGCTTGTGCTAGGTGTAGTGAAGTGCTGGCAGAGAGAGGTAACTAAGCCTTTAAGCTCTTGGAGTTCCTTGTCCACTGAATTAAACCTCTCGGTGACTTCTCTTTCCAAAACCACCATAGCTTGTTGGTGAAGATCCAGAATCTTAGAGATGCCATCAAACTTCCGGTCAGAAACTTCCCCATAGTCTCTGGCAGTGGAGTAGACTCTGGTCTCAAATGCCCGAAGCTCAGCCTGAAACATTTCCCTGAGGGATCTCTCCATAAAAGATGGACCAGGGGTATGAGATGGAGCAGCAGTGGATTCAGCTTCATCCTGGGTCCGAGATGTACTAGCAGCAGGTTGCTTTCCCTTATCCTTCTGAGATACTTTCTGTGATGGTGTAAAGGGAACAGAGATCCTCATTTTGTGGAGCTGAGTGAGGCCAAAAACAGGAACCTTAGTCTTGATTTCCCCAGGCTCAAATGGAGCAATGTTATGTGCCTGAAGGAAATAGGTGGCCAGCTGAGGATAGGGAATTGGGGTTGATCTGGACTTGTTAAGAACAAAGTCCTTCATTTCAGAGTAAATAAGATCCCCAATATTAATCTTTTCCCCACTAATAATCCGGGCTAGAAGAAGATAATCATCCTGAGTGAGATGTGAGAAACTACCGGATTTGTTTACCATGCACCTAGAATAGATGTAATGGATGATCCTATAGAAATCACACATCTGCTTAGGTGGAAAATTCAGCTCACCGGGATAATCACTGTTCTGCATCAAAATTCTATAAGCCTTTACTTCATTCATGTCACCACCTCGCACAAAATCTTGAGTCCCTAGCAGCTCATTTATTTTGGCACTGGTGAGTTTAAAAACTCTGCCTCTCAGTGTAACTTTCAGACAATTTTCTATGAGATTGTCTTTATCATCATATTTTTCTACTGATTCCATATTACAGTAGAATCTTTTAACCACTTCGGGACAGTATTCACCACCAATGATTAACCAATTCGAATAATGCTGCAGTGGGTCACTTAAATCAAGCTCAATCTGTTTATTTTTCCTCAGACCCTCTAAGTCCACAGATACCACAGGACAGAATTTTCTATTGGCAAAATCGGCCTTATACTTTGCTATATTAACTTCATTATCGAGATTGCCAGATAATAAGTCAGAAAATTCAGTGGGTATACCTTCAGAGGAATTTCCCGTGCCACTCCTTCACTTGCCCTCTGTTTCTTCTTTCTCGGTTGCTTGGGGACTGATATATTTAAGGCTGATTCCACGGCTTTCTGAACTGAGACTCCATCATCCGACTCGGTCTCCGATTCTTCAGTCACAATCGGTAGCTTTGATTTGGACCGGGGAGATTTTCTGAGAGAGGCCGGTTGTTCTTCGGCCCGACTTTCCCGGATTTTCAGAGTAGCCCTCTTCTTCGTTGATTCCTCCCTTACCTTCGGTCTGTAACGTTTTCGAGTACCCGAAGCAGTGGTGTCGCTCGATTGAGGTTGTTTCTCCTGCGCTTCTCCCCTTTCCATGTTCGGTTGCTTCACCCGAGCCATTTCGGAAGTGCCGAGCGGTTTTTGACAGATTAATCGGTTGAAAAACGGTGATTTTGAGGTGGGTGAAGGTTGGGAATGTAGCAGAGAAGGATTCGATCGAAGGAACGGTTGAAAAATTTAAGATAGTGGTGATTCCTGACCGTTGCGAAAAACAGGGGACCGGTATTTTTCGAGTTAGGGTTCGAAAACTGACGAAGGGATTTCAGAACAGTACCGTTATAGTCTTCGAAATTATCGATCAAGTTATCGATCAACACTTGATCGATCACGTGTTCGATAATTATGAAGAACACACTTGAACATAGAGCAGATTTATCGATTACGTTATCGATCATGCAATTATCGAACATATTATCGATAAAAACAGTAAAAAGAAATGCGTACCTGATATAGTTTATCGATTATTTGTTCGATAATTAAGCTTATCGGTCAGCTTATCGATCAATGCTTACCAATTTTGACGGATGGGTCTCGAATCCTTGAGGCTCTTGATCGATGTTCTGATCGATATTGAGTTTATCGATCACGTTATCGATAATTGTAGTGTTGGAGCAATTCCCTTTCTTTACAAAGTGAATTTATCGATCAGTTGTTCGATAAATTATCTCCTACTTGCCTTCATGATTATCGATCAATTGATCGATAATCTCATACTCTGTTTACCTCTGTTTTTCTTCATCGAAACAGAGCTTCCTGCAAAACAAATTTCTACATACTCCGATGCTTAAGTTAGTTATTTTATCATCAAAACAATAAATTTAAACACTTAATCTTGAGTGATAGTATGACATTTCTTACAATTCATTGGGATTTACCATTCCCAATTCTCTTCTGAAGTAGCTGAACTTCTGTTGATCTAGTGGTTTTGTGAAGATGTCGGCTATCTGATATTCAGTGGGGATGAATTCAACCTTTACATCTTTCTTTTGAACATGGTCCCGAATAAAGTGATGTCGGACATCGATGTGTTTGGTTCGAGCATGATGGACTGGATTCTTGGACAGACTTATCGTGCTCGTATTATCACATAAGATTGGAATCTCACGTAAGTTGATTCCTAGATCTTGTACTTGTTGTTTTAGCCATAAGATCTGAGCACAACAGCAGGCAGTGGCTACATATTCTGATTCTGTTGAGGAGATTGCCACGGTGTTTTGCTTTTTACTTGACCATGAGACAAGACATCCTCCGAAGAATTGACATTGTCCACTGGTGCTTTTTCTGTCTGTTTTATATCCACCGTGATCGGCGTCTGAGTATCCCATTAGATATTCGGTTCCTCTTTTTGGATACCAGATTCCTAAATTTTGAGTTCCTACAAGATATCTGAGTATCCTCTTGACGGCTTCTTCATGTGACTCTTTTGGAGCTGACTGATATCTTGCACACATTCCCACACTGAACTGAATATCTGGTCTACTTGCAGTGAGGTATAGTAAGGAACCGATCATCCCTCTGTATCTTGTTAGATTTATGTCCTTCCCGTCTTCGTCTACATCAAGCGAACAGGTTGAGCTCATAGGAGTCTTTACACTTTTGGCATTCTCCATTCCGAATTTCTTCAGCAGCTCCTTTACATATTTCGTCTGGGATATAAATATACCGTTTTTCTTTTGTTTGATTTGCAATCCCAGAAAGAAGTTTAGTTCTCCCATCATGGACATCTCGAATTCTCCCTGCATAAGCTTAGCAAATTCTTGACAGAGATCTTCATTAGTAGCACCGAAAATGATATCATCTACATATATTTGAACAATCAAAAGATCTTTCCCACTTCTTTTAATGAAAAGTGTGGCATCCACTTTACCTCTTTCAAAACCTTTTTCTATCAGGAAGTTGCTAAGTCGTTCATACCAAGCTCTAGGAGCTTGTTTCAATCCGTACAAAGCCTTTTTAAGTTTGTAAACATGATTAGGAAAATTTGGATTTTCAAAACCGGGAGGTTGTTCGATAAACACCTCTTCTGATATGTAACCGTTCAGAAATGCACTTTTAACATCCATTTGAAATAGTTTAAAATCTTTGATGCAAGCAAATGCCAAAAGAACTCGTATGGCTTCCAATCTAGCTACAGGAGCATACGTTTCTTCATAATCGATTCCCTCTTCTTGATTATAGCCTTTTGCTACTAATCTGGCTTTGTTTCTGATGATCTGAGCCGATTCATCGAGCTTGTTTTTGAATACCCATTTGGTGCCAATGACCGGATGGTCTTCTGGTCTGGGTACCAATTCCCAAACTTGATTTCTCTCAAATTGGTTAAGCTCTTCCTGCATTGCAACTATCCAGAATTCATCTGATAGTGCTTCGTCAATATTAGAGGGTTCAATGTGAGATATGAATGCAGAAAAAAGAACTTCATTGACTATTTGTCTCCGGGTTTTGACCCCTTCATTGACTTTACCGATGACTTGTTCCAGAGGATGATCTCGGTTGTGTCTCCATGCCTTTGGCTGCTCTAGATTTTCTTGTAAAGAAGGATCGTTTAAATCATCCCTGTTTTCTGAAACGGTTTCTGAAAATAATTTGTTCGAGTTTTTATTCAAATCCAGTTTTTGAAAATTTTGAACGATTTCAGCATCATCATCTATAGGTTTCGAAATTGCTTCAGTTTCAGCAAACACTACATGAATTGATTCTTCTATTGTAAAGGTTCGTTTATTGAAAATTCTATATGCTTTACTACGATTAGAGTAGCCAAGAAACAAACCCTCATCAGCTTTAGGATCGAATTTACCCAGGTTTTCTTTGTTGTTGTTGTGGATATAGCATCTGCTTCCAAAGATCCTTAGGTGTGACAGATTGGGTTTTCTCCCCCTGTACAATTCATATGGAGTCTTCCCGAGCAGTGTTCTGATGTAGGCTCTATTAGATATATAGCAAGCTGTGCTCATTGCTTCTGCCCAGAATACTTGTGAGACCCCTTTCTCATTTAGCATTGCTCTAGCCATCTCCGTGAGTACTCTATTCTTTCGTTCAACTACTCCGTTCTGTTGAGGAGTCCTTGGTGCAGAAAAGTTGTGGTCAATTCCATGTTCCTCACAATAGTCTGCAAATTCGTTGTTTTCAAATTCTCCTCCGTGATCTGACCTGATTGACACAATAGATATACCTTTCTCATTTTGGACCTTTTTGGCAAAAACAATGAAAGCATTAAAAGTTTCATCTTTAGAGGAAAGAAACAAAGTCCAGGTAAACCTCGAATAGTCGTCAACTATTACAAGAGTATAAAGATTTCCTCCGAAGCTTTTTACTCTAGATGGACCGACCAAGTCCATGTGAATCATTTGGAGTGGTCTTTCAGTTGAAACTATCTTCTTTGATTTAAACGAAGACTTTGTTTGTTTACCTCTTTGACATGCATCACAGATATCATTACGTTCATACTGGATTTTTGGTAAACCAACAACTAGATCCCTTTTTATTAATTTTGAAAGTTGATTCATATTGACATGTGCAAGTCGTTTGTGCCAAATCCAACTTTCCTCCTTTTGACTAATAAAACAGTTTTCAGAAGTTTTAGAATCAATTTGAAGTGTATAACAGTTACCGTCCCTCGGAGCTCTCAGCTTTGTATTCAGTTCTTCTTTCTTCAAGGGTAGGTCACTTTTGCTTATGATTAAGCATTCTTCGGAATCAAAGATCACCCAGTTGTTTTTGTCCGCACTCTGACTGACACTGAGGAGATTATGACATAGACCTTCCACGTAGTACACATCTTCGACCTTCATGCCTATGCTACTTCCGATCTCTCCAATTCCAGCAATTTTTCCCGATTGGTTTCCTCCGAAGCTTACTTTTCCTCCGTCTTTTGGTTTGAGTGACGTAAACTTCTCAGTGTCACCCGTCATGTGTCTGGAGCATCCGCTGTCTATATACCACTTATTTGTTCTGGATGCCTTGAGACATACCTGCAAGATTACAATCATGTTTTAGGTACCCATACCTTCTTGGGTCCTTTTTGGTTAGTATGAGTTATTTTTGGTACATAAGTACCTTTGGGCACCCATTTTAATGTTCCGTAATTACCTTTCTTCTTATAGTAACAAGAAGAAGTTGAATGGCCTTTACGGTTGCAGTGAGAGCAAAGTGCAAAAGGATTTGAGGAGTGCACAGAATTTCTAAAATATGTAAGATATGATCTACCACTACTCTTTTTCTTTCCTTTCGATTTATCTTGGGTTGGATCGTATCCTATACCAGTTTTGTCCATAGAGCACCGTTGAGCTCCTAGAATCACCTTAAGCATTTCGCTACCTTTAGTGAATTTTTCTAAGGTTCTGGTAAGATCTTCAATCTTTCTTTCGTTCTTTTCACAACTTTTGCAAGTTAAAGTCGAGTCTGTATTGACTTCAACTTTTGATTGTTGATCTTCTAAAAACTTTATCCTTTTCTTAGAGCTTACTAACTCCTTTGCAATTCTTACTAATTCTAAATGTAAAGCATTGTATTCGGACTGTAATTCATCATAAGATGGTTCAGAAATTATTACCTCGTCTGTTTCTGATTCCTCGTTCTCTTGGGCTACTAGACAGATGTTGGCGGTTTCTTCATCATCACTTCCTTCTTCTTCATCAGAGGAGCTGTCTCCCCAGATTGATGTGACGAAGGCTTTCTTCTTTCTGAATCTTTCTTTCTTCTTTTCTTTGTCCTTCGTTCTGGAGAGTTGGGGGCATTCCGCCTTGATATGTCCTGGCTTCTTACATTCGAAGCAAATGATTGGATCCTTTGGTTCGTTCGGATATGAGGAAATTCTGCGTTTTGGCTGAAACTTCTTTCCGGTTCTGTTTTTGTAGAATTTCTTGAACCTCCTGACTATAAGGCCCATTTCATCATCATCAAGATCATCTTCATTATCATCTTCGCTCTCTTGAGTTTTAAGAGCGATGCCTTTCCGGTTCTTCTCATTCATCTCCTTTTTGTATTTTTGCTTGCTCTCATATTCAGCAAGACTCCCGAACAGTGCTGCGACAGAACCAATGGATTCTCCTTTGGTTTCTTCAATAGCTGTTACTTTCGGTTCCCATTCTTTTGTGAGACCGCTCAGTATTTTCCTCACTTGATCTTCTTGACTATATTTCTTCCCAAGTGCAGTGAGGTGGTTTATGAGATGTGAGAATCTGACTTCCATATCTCGGATACTCTCTCCTTCCTTCATTCTGAATAACTCGAATTCGGTGGTAAGAGTGTTGATTCGACTCTGTTTTACACCGGTGGTTCCTTCATGAGCTATCTCCAGAGCCTCCCACATTTCCTTCGCGGTTTCCAGACTTGAGACTCTGAAGTATTCCCTCTGACTAAGCGCACACGTGAGTATGTTGATAGCTTTGTCATTTAGAGTCACCAGCTTCTTATCTTCCTCATCGAACTCCCTGGGACTCTTGCGTACTTGCTGGCCATCTATTATTTTCATAGGGACATAGTTGCCGTGTTCTATTACGTCCCACAACCCATACTCTGTGGCCTTAATGAAGATTTTCATCCTCATTTTCCAGAAGGTATAATTTTCTCCACTGAAGCCTGGCGGCTTAGATGTTGAGCATCCTTCGGGTAGCACGCTATCTCCAAATCCTGCCATTTGATCTCTCTTCGGACTGTTAAATCCTTCGTGAAGAGACCTGCTCTGATACCAAATGTTAGAAACAATCTCACCCAAGAGGGGGGTGAATTGGGTGAGTTACAAAAATTTATAATCAAAAGCAATAAAAACAGAGAGTCAGAGTATGGAGAATTTTAACCGCAGAGAGGAGACACAAGATTTATACTGGTTCGGTCTAAACCACGTGACCTACTTCCAGTCCCCAGAACACCTCTGGGTATTTCACTATCTTCCAAGATCGACAGGGCTCTTGGTGCCTCGTTACAGTAATTGAATCGCTCAATCACTCCCCCTTTACTCCCGTAAGGATACAACCCCTCTCAAGAGTCCACACTCTTGAGTGTCACTCAAGTTTTAATAAGAGTAGTAATTGGCTCTCTTACAGAGTGAATTTAATGATAAACACTGATGCTCGGTAGTAACGTGAAAACAGAGTATTGAATGCGTAACTAAATGATCGCAGGTGGTAGTTCCGGTATTCAATCTCTTCATTAATGCTTCTTCGCGCCTTTTATAGTTGATATCGTTAAGTAGCCGTTAGACGGAAGAGCTTCTAGCCGTTGTGACTTCGTTTGCGTGTTTCGCTGGTTTCAACGGCTCCGCCATTAATGCGTCTGAGCTTCTGACACTGTAGGTCGCAGTCTACGTAATCCGTTGAAGAGCCGTTGCACTCGTTTTCATTAATCTGCATATTTTAAGCTTTGAACAAATGAGAGTTTTGTGGTGAGTGCTTTAATCTTGAATACAGAAAGAAAACTAATTTATCATTCAAAGATTTGTGACGAAATCATTTATCAGTAAGAAGAACAGAAAGTCATTCTGGTTTAGTTTGATCGAAAAGATGATCGATTACTTGATGATAGATCAAGTTATCGATAAACAGAATGAAGACTTTTCGAATTAGATCACCAATATTATCGATCAAGTGTTGGATCATTGACTCTAAGAATTATCATAGAAAGAGGAAATCGTTCCATGATCGAACAAGTGATCGAACACATGTTTGATCGAACAGATTATCGATAATTCAAATGTTATTGAAATGAAGCTTCAGTCATTGATGATCGAACATCTTATCGATAAATGTATGATGGATAATGTTATCGATAAAACATGGTTATGTATATATTCAATGAAGGACACAGCTATCTGAAATGATCGAACAGATGATCGATCAATGAACATTCGAACGAGTGATCGATAAAGAGAAGAAAGAAGTTTAATCCTGTAAGTAAAGGAAAAGATTATCGATCACGTTTTGTGAAAACATGAGTTACAGGAAATTGAATGATCGATCATATTATCGAAAAACCAGTGATCGATTACTTGATCGAAAAATAGTTCACCATAACTTAATGCGAATAAATCAATCCTTAGACTCTTTATCGATCATGTTATGTGAAAACTTATTTAAGCAAACAAGTTAAATTTATCGATAATGTTATCGATAATTTGGTTAAGGAAAAACTGAATAAGAGTAGATAAAGACATTGATTATCGATCATGTGATCGATAATTTTATGATCAATAAGGTTATCGATCCATCAGTGAATTTGATCACCTGCATTCAGAGAGTTAGAGCATAAAGTTCGAACACGTAATCGATAAACAAATGATCGGAAATATGATCGATAAATTGGTAACAGAACTAATGTGCAGAACAAGTAGATTGTGTTACCTTTTATCGAAGTCGTTATTGATGACTGATTTATCGATAACTTGATCGATAAATACACTTCAGATTTGGTTCTCTTATCAGTAACTCGATTGTTTACCTGATATTATCGATCAGCTTATCGATAATTTACCATACTCTTATGTGATTTTTACGTTAGCGATTATCGATCACTTTATCGATTAATTGCTCATCGAATAGTTCTTCGATCCAAAAGCCTACTATAGACCTGATTTACACTTGATCATTTATCTGAAACCTTAGTGATAAACGATTGATCGATCAGTTGATCGATCAAAATACTTAACCTTGATATTCTGACTTTGTTATCATCAAAACTATAATCCTAACAACCTTGAATCCTTGATTGTATGACCAAAGGTGCTTGCTTTCCCTTGCTTTTCCCTCAAGACTCTCTCTTTTCTCTCCTTTCCTCCCTTGGCCGAAACATGCGTCTGAAAATGGGGAGAGATGAGCTTGTTTAGTGGTCCAAAATATCTCAACCACCATCTTTAATGAAAGTCCAAGTGTTATTACCCTCTTTAATCTTGCTTTCTCTTTCTTAATTAACAAAATCCAAAAGAAATTAATTACCAAAGTCAAGATCCTCTCCATTTGACGAGTGACACTTGGCAAATTCAAATCCTCTCCTTCAAGAGCTTGACACATGGCTCAATATGATCCCTTCGATTTGCAAGACATTAGTCTTGCTTTATCAGTATACTTTGGCTCTGAGTTTAACTTCTTTTCTATAATTACAATAGCTTGGCCTCTGTAATTATTTTCTGTCAGATCCTTAATTTATTCTCCTCATTTTTATCTTCCTAAATTGCCATCTTTGCCTCAAAATTAATTTCCTAATAATTAAATAAAAAGGAAAATTAATTTCCTTCTCTTTAGGGATTTTTCCACTTTTCACAATTATTTGGAAAAATCTTGGATACTTCAGGGTCTTCATTTAATTCCATAATCCCTTATAATTCCTTGGGGTCTCATAAAAATTTTCTTGAAATTTTATTCCCCTTAAAAATATTTATTTGGAATTTTCCAAATAAAATCCCTTAATTAGCCTAAATCACCCTTAAATTCTCTTATAAATTATCTAAGGGTAATTTGGTCATAAACTAACTTTATAATTTCATATAACTCTCAAAGGATGTTATCCTCATTTTTTCTTAATTTTCCAAGGCTTGAAAATATTTTTCCTTATTTACATTTGACCAATTTTCCTTAATTAGTCAAATTTCTATGGTTGGCTTGGAAAATTACTGGAATTATTTTCCACCAAAATTCTCCTTATTATTTTTAATCCTCAATAATTTGAGAATATTTCTTATTTCTAATTATCATAATGCCGGATGTGACAGATAAACTAGCAGACCTTATTTACTGCCAATGATAAGTTAGGTCTAGTGAAAGAGAGGTACTGAAGACTCCCTACAACACTACGATATAAAGTGGGATTTTTGAAAGGTTGTTTAGAGGTTGTCAACTTAGAATCAGTAGCCATGGGTGTAGACATTGAATGGGCATTAAGCATATTGGTTTTGGCTAGAATGTCCAGGATATATGTCTTTTGTGTCAATAAAAGACCCTAAGGACGATGTTCAACCTCAACACCAAGGAAGTAGTTTAGAGGGCCTAAATCTTTAATAGGAAAGGATGAACTCAAATATTGAACCAGTTCAGAAACAACATCAGAAGATGATCCAGTGAGAATAATGTCATCAATATAAATGAGTACATAAATTTGACAAATTGAGGAGGAGTAAATGAAAAGTGAAGGATCAGATTAGGACACAGAGAAATCAAGATCAAGCAAGCAAGAACTTAACCTTGCAAACCATGCCTGTGGTGCTTGTTGGAGCCTGTATAAAGACCAGTGAAGTTTACAGATGTGACTGGGAAAATCTAGGTATGTGAAGCCAGGGGGTTGACTCATGAATACTTCTTCATCCAGAAAGCCATGGAGGAAGGCATTTTGCACATCAATTTGCCGGAGAGACCAACCCCAGGAAATGGCGAGTGCGAGTATCATGCGAACAGTAATGGGCTTCACAACAGGGGAGAATGTTTCAAAGAAGTCGAGCCCTTCTTGTTGATGAAAACCCTTTGCAACCAAGCGGGCTTTGAGTTGATTAACTGAGCCAGAAGTAGTGTACTTGACCTTGAATATCCATTTGCAACCAATCACATTTTGAGAAGGAGATGGAGGAACAAGCATCTATGTTTGAGTTTGGAGAAGAGCTTGAAATTCTTCGGTCATCACGCAATGCCATTTAAGAGATCGAATTGCTTTTGTGATGGAGCGGGGCATAGTGATCAAGGAGATGGCAAAGAATGCTTTTGACAGAGGCCATAGTATGGCCATAGTATGGTACCATTCATGCAAATCTTGGGTTTGGATATATGTGCCCGTGCTCGAGTGACCATAAGATGGGTAGGTTAAGGTAGTGGAGCCGAAAATGGTGAGGACGACGAGTCAGAAGTAGTAGAGGGATTGGGAGATAGGGAAGAGGGAAAGGATGAAGTAGGTGTCGGCGAGTGTGAGAGAAGGGCAAATTGACAGGTAGGGTGAGGAGACCGTGGGCTTGGTGAATGACGTATTAGGCTTGAAGGATGAGGAGACTATGGGCTTGTGCACGGTTTATGGGGCTTGGAGGAGGTTGGGATGCAAGTGAGAGATTAGTGGGGTTTGGAAGTGTAAAAGGGCAAGACGACGGTGGAAGAGTTGTTGGGCTGGGAAGAGAGCATTGGGCCTTTAAAGGGGAAGCTGGACTCATCAAAGATCACATCTCTGGACTTATTAAACTTTCTTGTAGACAAATCCAAACAAATATAACCCACATGACTAATACAATAACCAAGAAAAACACAGTGAGTGAATTGGAGTTCAAGTTTTTGTTTGGTGTAGGGTCGAAGGTTAGGCCAATAGGAAGAACTGAAGACCTTTAAAAAACCATAATCGGGTTTAATTTTGAAGAGAAGTTCAAAGGGACACAGGTTGTGCAATGTTGGGCTTGAAAGACGATTTATTAAATACATGGCAGTGGCAAAGGCAGGTCCAGTGTGGTTGAGGAACATGAGCATGTGCCATAAGAGTGAGCCCTTTCTCTATAATGTCTCTGTGTTTCTGTTTAACAGTGTGATTTTGAGTGTGCGTGTGAGGACGGGTGATGTGATGATGAATACTGAGAGAAGGAAGAATGGTGTGGAGGGAATGGAATTTACCTCGCTAATCAGACTGAAGTAACATATTTTGGAATTGAACATATTTTCAACAAGAGTGCAAAAAGAAAGGAAGATAGCATAAACTTCGCTTTTGGATTTGATAGGAAATAACCATATGTATTTGGAAAAATCATCAACAAAGGAGACATAATACTTAAAACCATCAACAGATACAATTGGGGAAGGTCCCCATACATCACAGAAAATTAAACTCAACGGTTCAGTGGAACGATGAGGAGACGGAGGTGATGGTAAACGATGACTCTTGGAGATGCAACAGGCTGGACTGATGTGAAGAGTATGAGATGAAGACACTAGAAGAGAGTTGTAGTTGATAGTTCCATGGACAACATGAGGAGCTGGATGACCAAGACGGTTGTGCCATTGAGAAAGGGATGTGCGTTCACCAAGATGAGTGGAGGGAGTAGTGAGTGTTGACAGAGTGGTGTAGATGGGATAGAGATTATTGTGGCAAGGTCCTTGAAGGAGTATTCTGTTGGTGTAGCAATCCTTTATAGAAAAATGAGAAGAGTGAAATTCAAAAAATACATTGTTATCTAAACAAAACTGAGCAACAGAAAGAAGATTTTTGGTAATATGAGGAACATGAAGAAGGTGAGTTGAGAGGTATTTGCCAGAGGTAGAAGATAGTTGACTAGAACCAAGGTTGTGAATGGGAAGAGGTGCACCATTGCCAACATGAACAGAGTCAGAACCAGTATAAGGAGTAGAACCAAGAGTGAGGTTAAACAGTTGTGAGGTCATGTGATTTGCGGCTCCTATGTCAGGGTACCAGAGGGTATCATCAGATTGGGGAGGAAAACCAGAGTAGTGGGTCGAGATGCTGGAAGGACCAGGGACTTGATACGCATGATCATATAAGTGAAAGCAATGTTTAGCTATATGGCCAGGTTTGTTATAGACTTGGCAAGGGTTGTCTTGTTTAGGTGGGAAGGAGTGTCCTCCTTCTTTGTTTGGACGTCCATCTCTGAAGTTGGAACGATCACTATTATGGTAGTATCGGCCAGCACGTCCTTGAGAGAAGAAGCCGCCACCACCACCACTACATCTGCTTTGGGTTTGGGGATATGAGTTCTGTTGAACAACAACGTTAGCAACAGGGGAAGGAAGGATGGGTGCAGTGGTGTCGGCGAGCACATGTTTTTGTTGTGCTTTAGAGGTAAGGAGATGGCTAAGAACATCTTCAGGAGTGAACTGAGCTTTTAGAGTGGTTAAGACAGTGACCATTGAGTCATAGTTGGTGCCTAATCCAGCAAGAAGATATGTGTTGAAGGCAGAATCAGTGACAGGGCAACCAGAGGTAGCTAGAGAATCACTAAGCATCAAGGCTTTGTTATAGTATTCTAAAATACTTTCATCGCCCTTTTTAAGGGATGTTAGCTGTTGCTGGAGATGAAGCACCTTCGCTTGAGATTGTTAGGCAAAAGAGGTCTCTAAAGCAAGCTAGATGGCACGAGAAACAACTAGTTGATCCATTTCAAACCATTTTAGATAAGCTGGATTAGGGGAACCATCAGGGATTTTGGTGGGTGATGGAGGATTGGAGCCATCAATATAGTAGAATAGATGTTGTCTGTAGAGGTAGGGAAGCATTTGGACATGCTCAACAGGATAGTTGTCCAGCATGAGCTTGATAGTGAGGTAATGGGAGACATTTGATGGGAAGACGGTGGGGTGGTTGGAAGAGGAGGGAGTGGTTGTGGAAGAAGACTGTTGTGACTCACTCATTGTGGCGGAGGCGCACTCTGCTTTGATACCATATCAGAGTCGAGCCTCAAAATCACAAAAGTAGAATAGAAAGTAATAACTCAATGATATTTGTATTTCATATTTTCATGTGTTATGTACAGTGAAGAACTATTCCTTATATAGGCACTTGAGGGAGAATAAGAGAGTGAGCAAATAATAAAGCACATGCTATGAGAAGAACAATCTAGAAAACTAGTGCTAGCTAAGACCATGTACAGAATCAGGCAATTGGGCCTAAGATGAGTTTTGGGGTTGTTAGGCTGTTGTGATATTGGTGTTAACAATTTCCCTGTATCCCAAAAGATTATGAAATTTCACTACAACTTAAAGACTAAAACGAAATAAATTTTGTGGTTAAAAAAATAGCCCCTACTCTTTTCTTTTCTTTTTTATTTTCTTAAATTTAAACCATCACCGGTTGCTAGCATTTGCCCATCAAGGTAAGTCGAAGATCTAGTCGCTGCCCCTTGAGTGACAGTGATCTGCTGGAGCTTCGGACACAAAAATAACATGATTAAACAATAATTAATGGAGATAAAAATAAAAAACGATACAGATAAGTTATTAGTATCCCTTATCAATTTGATCAAGCCATCTCTAAAATATTTCTCTTATATGTGAAACTGGAAAAAATTTATTTTCATGTGATATATTTACACATTAATTATTTCAATTTAACCCTTTAATTTTATATTGATTTTAATTTTATCCCTCAGTTATTCCATATCTTAGCGTAAATTACATTCCAAAATATGTCTTATATACACTTGTATAAGGGTCTTATATTTAGGACTGGAGGAGTATTTAAGACCAGAAGAGCATATAAAAATAAATCTAAGAGACAAGAGTACTCTCACTAAAGTTAACATAATTTTTGGAATATGAAATTTGAACTTTATTTTGATTATTTTGATTTTGGTCCCTCAATTTTTTTAAATAGATAGATGTCCCTCAAATTTCGAACCTATAATTGTAGTCTTTGGAATTTATTTTGCCTTAAAGCATTAGTCTAAGGAGGTGTAATGGTGTTAAAATCTACTAAAATATTATAAACATCATTAAAAACTTAAAATAGTATTGTGAACTCACTAGATGGCATCTAGTTGGATTTTATATGGATAATAGAAGGAAAAAAGAAGAATAGATTTTCAAATGTAATTGTTTATCCCCCGACTTTTTCTTTTTTGTTAATCGTTTTATGAGCTATTCACTATGCTACATTTTGAGAACTCATCCCTTCTGTATAGTCATTCTCTATATTGTATTTTGAGAACCTATTGTTTTCTTTTTCTTGTTATTCACACAATAGCTAGTTATGTGTTAAATGGTGAGTCCACATCACCATTTTGGTGTCATTTACGATACTTCAACAAATTTTAACACTATCGCACTTCTAGTTACTAATATTTTAGGACGAACTAAATTTGATAAATTAAAACTATTAGTTTGAAATTTGAGAGGTTAAAACAAAAATGAATTCAAATTTCAAAGACAAAAAATTACATTAACCCAAATACGTTTCACATGTCCATTATTTTTAATTAATTTTTTTAATCTCTATAATTTGATTATTTATATCTTATAAAAAAATAAAAGAAGTATAATGAATGTATTATTCATAATTTGTAAATAAGGCGACTCATTATTTATGTTTGGTACGTAGAGATCCACATAGTTATCTAAAATGAAGGGTCAGAGGCGGACAAACGCCCACCCAATGTACGACTTCATCGACACATTAAAACAAAAACCTGGGCAACAATTGATGCACGGACACATCGATGCAGGCCATACAGCAAGTTGAACAAAGAATTTGAAATGAATGTGACGAAAAAGTATGGCCCAAATTTGTAGGTTCAATTGTGAGGCACAAATTGAACACGTTGTGCCCCCATAAAATTACAGCGCATCCACCACTCCAAAAAATTATAACCCACGAAACTTTTATTTTTCGAGAAGTTGCGGCAGAGAACATAATTCGCCAACCTTAACAGTGGGACCGACCCACGCTACTGTTAGGGTCCCCCCGCGCGCAGATATTCAAATATACAGATTTGGACTCTTTCAGAATCCACTTTCTCCGCCCTCAGATCAAAATATCAAAATAATGGATGGTTTAGAGGTAATATTTTATAAAATTTTAATTAAAATTTTTATAAATTAATTTTTTGCACTACAGGTATACTTTGTCCAAATTAAATTTTAATGGTTTAAATTTATTTATTTATTTTTTTAGTAATATTATAATAATATTTTATAAAATATTACGTTTGAACCATCCATATTTTGATCTAAGGGTGGAGAAAAGATTTTGAGAGAAAACAAAAAAAAAAGATTCTACATATATCTACATGCATACATAGCTTCTTGTTTTTTTTTCCCCCCTTTTTTGGGGTAACCACATATATGCTTCTTCGGTCTTAAGTGTCAGAATTAATGAAGAGTTTTATTGTATTTCTAAATGGAACAACACCTCAATATATTTTGAGTCTCAAATTTATAATTTTCTGTCTAAATTCTCTTTATCCATTGCACATATTAAGAGTGGTATCTAATGCAAATGATTAAAAAGGACATTTTATTAATTACATTTTCCTTAAATAAATAACTTAAACTAATTTTTTCAGTATTTTGAAATTAATTATTTAACTCCTAGATTTAAGGCAGAGTAAAGTATTATGTTAAAATATTTAGATAGACATAAAAATATATTATTAGTTAGTTTATTGAACTATTTTTGTTATATATAACATCATCACTGAAATAACGTAAATTTTTTAATTTATGAAATTATTAACAAAATTGAAATATTTAAAAAATTAAATTAATAATATTTTAATATGTTTTGTATGTATGGATATTGACCAAGGGTAGCCTTTGTATCGTTCTTGCTTTTGCTTAGTAATGTTATTCAGTTTTTATTTTTTATTTAAAAAAAAAAAAGAATTCTGCTCGTCCCCACTAACTGACTGACTATGCAAACTGGCTCCGTCCCTGCATAACATGTACAACGTTTAATGATTCGTAGCAATCCACGTTAGTTTGATAACAAAACTCGTACATATTGTTTTAACTTATTGTCAACCATTGGCACATCTCTTGGTAAAAAAAAAAAAAAAACATTGGCATACCTTTCTTACTTGGGAAATTTGGTAAAAAAACTCTATTTGAAATTTTAATTGACGAGAAGGATGTGAAAATGTGCAAGTATAAGTATGATTCGTAAGTATAACATATCTAAAAGTGATGCCGTTCGGCTTTCTTGAACTGACTTGAATGGAAAACTGAAAACGACTTGATTAGTTATCTAAAACAACAGACTAATCAACAATAGCTGAGTAGAAGAAATACAATGCGCCTCATGCCAAATCTCCGGTTCTAAGAAGTGCTGAACTCCATTTGGGACGCCATAATAGTCGAATTTAGAATATTCGATGGTACCGAATGACAAATAGTTGCCACAAAAAAAAAAAAGGAAAAAGAACAACAGAGGCAAGGAAAAACCTATTTCTTAAAAAAGCAAACCCTACAAATGATCCATATTACTTCCACAGCCATTAAGAATCCTTAATTGGCCATTATGTCAAATGAATGAATCGAAATCCTAGTGATAAAGTTAGCCACAGAACCTTAAAAATGGAAGCTTTTACTATTTCTTACCTGTGATCTAATTCCTCGTCACAATTCACCTAATAAATGAAACGGCAAGTTACAAAGGCTTGTCAAATTTTGTTGAGTTTATACCAACATTCTCTCAATTCTTAATTGCATTTAAATCTCCATACCCTAACTTCTAATCTAGTCTTACATAGTTTGACTAAAATATCCTTCATTAACCACTCAAACATCTCTTAATTTATGGAGGATATTTTAGCCCCAAAAAAAATCTAAACAAGACTAAGGTGCGTTGTTTGAACAAAGAAAGGAAATTGGAGTAATTTCACTGAAATTTAACACAAGCTAATGTGATTAATTCTAAATGGAAAAATCGTTCTCAGTACCAAAAGACACTCGTGAGGCTGCATGCAATCTCCATTACTAGATGATGTTTTCGAGGTTGCCGTGTTACAATACCATTACTATCTTTTTCCCCCGAATGAAAGGCTTTTTCCTTTTGTTTTTTTTTTTTGGGGGGGGGGGTTTGGGACTTACAATAGCAAACAAAAGCAGAGCACTCTGGCTGCTATGGTTATCTACCTCCACTAACCTCTCGAGACCATGGGCTGCTTTGGCAAGCCAATTGACGCACTCATTAGCTTCCCTATTTAATACCACTTCCAAAGATGAGTTTCGCTGCCCAGTCTTCCAAAGAATTTACTTACAAGTAGTGTGTACGTACAGCTAAGTTGTAAACCTGAAAGGCTTGCGCATGCAAAGCTGCTCAATAACCCCCTCCTCGAATGATCTCTTTACGGGAAGAAGCTTGACTTCATAAAGCTTCGGCCATAGTTTCCCGGTAACTGCAATTAAGGTCAATACACAAAAAGAAAAAAGCATCAAAACAGGAAGAGGTTAAAATCACCCAAAAAGAGTACAAGGGCTGTGCAATTGACTCCTCAGAAAAAATTCTAGGAGCAAAAACTACAAAAAACAGCAATACACAAATTATTGGATGAATTTTTTTGTTTCCTCCTTAATAATTTGATGAATCATTGTTTTTATGCATGATATTTTGACATTTTAAAGGCATAAATAAATAGTAAAATCATGCAGCCTTCCCACAGTTACTCATACTACCCTTTCACTTCCCTTCCGAATTATAGACATCACATGTAACAGATAAATAAAAATTGAATTTTAGGATGGATGAACATACCATATATTCTCATTCCACTAGTTAAATATCATAATAAAAATGTTTGTGCCAGTTTCTAAGTAGAACCATGCATGACTTCCAATGTACCTCTATTAGAAATAAAACAAGAACAAGTTCGAGCTTACCAAAAACTCTCTTTTGTTCACTATCCCATGCTATGCCATTCAAAACATCAATACCCTACAATATGCCAAATATTAGTGTAATGATGATAAGATAGCCAAAACAAAAGTGTAACATCGGTTTGCCTTTTAAAGTTTTTACTTTAATCTAACTTTTGACACAGGCTATCAGAATACAATATGAATATACTATGGTACAGAACAAAATCCCAATTCAAGGAGATAAAAGGGCTCAGGTTACTTGCATTATTCCCAGCTGCAATCAATTCTTGCCTGCATAGAATAGGTAAAAAGCAGCTATGAGAAACAGATGAACCGTCACCCACGTAAGTCATTAAGATAAGCAACATGCATATGCTTAAAAGAATCGATTTATACAAGAAATAAGGAAAAAAAGACCTCAAATTTGGGAGGAGAATCCATCCAAGAACACTTCCATCCTTAGGAGAGATTTTTGCTATGCAATCAGTCTACAAATTAAAACATATCGATGTTGACAAGTCCATCAAGAAACAACAATACTGGGCCATGGATAACATATCTATTGGTATTTTGAAGATGAGCAGAAAAATACATTATTTTCTGTGAATAAAATCATGGGCATACCATATATACATTGGCCCAAATTTCACCATTTATAAACTCCAATTCATTGAGATTGTGTACTTGATGGCCTTTGAAGTGGACAACTTGTTTAGATATAACTGCAAAAGTAAGAGCAAAAAAATTCCAGTGAAAAAATAAAGCAATAATAAACTTATTGAAGTAGCAACAAGCCGTGAACTTTAAAGCTGTATATAGATTTGTAGACATGCGCGTGCACAATCTTACACCAATATACATGGCACTGAAACTAGAATATATAAGCATTGCTTTTGTTTCCACAAAGTGCAACAAGAAAAGGCATTTGTGTCTTGTGTGTTTTGTGTGTGTGTGTGTAGGAGGGGGAGGGGGACCTTTAAATGTATGAGGATCGATATGATACAATGTTGAACTGCCATCACTTCCATACAAGACTTTTCCATCAGTCGCCAGACCCCAACCATCTTTCATCTCATGAATGAATTGCTGTAACTACAGAAAAATAAGGGGGGGAAAGCATTGTATGAAATTTTACTACCAATATCAAATGGCAATTTGAAATCTAGCCATCCTTGTAAAACATCGCAAAAAAATTTAAGAACAAAGAATAAGAGATTGGTAATTCAATTTTGCAGGAAAAAGTCCATAACCCAAAGTGTAATAAAATTCATAAAGACATTACTCAAAAAATTTTATACAGATTGCATCTAAATTAAACTCCCATCAACTGACAACCTAATGTAACTACATAAGCCTTTCGTCACTAGTAGAAACCATGTTAGCTGAATCTAACATACACTACCAAGGTGATATTCTCCTCCTAAATTGTAAAGAAAAATAATATAAATTTTTAATTAATAAAAAGGCACAATTCAAGGTATGATCTTTCTGCCTCAGATTATATTACAGATATTTTCAACTAATATTACTTATATTACCATCTGAAAAATCTTTCAACTTTCAAGCTTCAGGTTTGAATATTATTGGCAATAAAAAGGGAGCAAATATAGTTAAAAAATGGTTTTCTGTCATTACAAATTAATAATACATTCTAAAAATTAAGTCCAATACTCCAAAGAGAATATCCAAATAACAAGCAGTTCCCTTTTTTACAGTGTCTATTAGATTCAGATCATAAAGAGCTCCCCAAAAACTACATAAAAGAAAGAAAATTACAAGAGGGGCAAGGTAAACCACAAACTTTGCTTAAATTATCCCGATCATATATGAAACCAGTTGTCTGCAACCAGGTCACTTGGTACAGCCTACAAAAAGAATTATTTTATTCAATTTAACACTATTACCATGTGTAAGGGTAAAATTAAAAAAAAAGAAACAATAATTCTGTAAAGATATGCAGGTAACAATATAATCTTAGACATTCAGAAGAAATGGATTGCGAAACAGCCTGAAGAACGAATCACTGAATCATCTCAAGCAGTAAACATTGGTAAAGAGCTGATGTCTCAAAAGGAGTGCCTATCAACTTTAGAGCCAACACAAACTGAAAGATGATCAGAAGTAAACCTAGAGATTCGCAATTGGACGAGAATAAAAGAATGTGTTTTAGCATCATTCTTTTTTGTCCTCCATGCATAGATCACTCATCATGGGGTGCCAAAAATGTAGCAGTTTCTAAGTGTATGAAGAATTTCTATAGCATTTTCTTCATAATTATTTCAAGAAATAATACTGGACAATGAAGAGGAAAGAATACATGATCAATGAACAAGAAGTGCCCTTCCCTTTAACAAGGAAAATGAAATCAAGAAGAGAAACATGAGGTATTTTCCATTATTTTCCTAACATCTAGCATTTTTTTATAAAAGAGACGATGAGAATGAGGGTGAAAGAGTATCCTCCTAAGAGAGGGTCATATATCAAGAACTTTAAAAAAATTATCTGTTGAAGACGTCATGAGCCTGGGCCCATAATTAAGCTTTCTTAGTTTTAAATATTATTAGATAGTATCAGCTTTTGTTATCTCCTTAGATAGTGCGAGTTTGATTCTGATTTGATTGTGCTTTGAAATATTTGATTTATTTCCCTTTGATTATGTAATATGGCCGATCCTAGTGAGAGATTTTCACCTAGGATAAGTGCCTTTAAATATTGCTTCTAGCTATTAAATAAAAATTCAAGTTTCATGGGCAACATCTTCTACATGTATCAAAGCATCGCTGATCACCATGATCTGATTTAGTTTCGGATTGGATACACCAGGCTAGGGTGGTTCTTCCTCCTCAACGCACAAGGCCACTGCAGCCAGGAATCCAAGGATAAGCCATCAGGTCCCGATCGATACCCAGTCCACTGCAATTACGGATCACAGACTCAACGACCAAAACTACCTATAGTGGTCTATCGGCATGAGGTTATACATGACCAGAAAAGGTAAACTTGATTATCCAACTGGAAAAAAGCCTGGACCTACACTTACTGATTCATCATATGGAGAATGGGAAGACGAGAATTCAATGCTCTAGTGTTGGCTCTTAAACTCAATGACACCAGAAATTAGCATAAGATTTTCCTTGTTTTAATCAGCCAAAGAGGTTTGGGATGCCGTGCGTGACATGTTTGCTTTGATCAAGAATAAAGTAGCAATTCTTGAGATCAAAACCAATCTTGACAACCTTGAGAAAGGTAATCTTTTAGTTACTAAATACTGGACTAACTTGCTTATTCTATGGCAACAGCTAGACTGATGTGAAGCGCTTGAGTGGTCTTGTACCACTAATGCTCTGCTGTATGCCAAAATAAGAGGAGGAAAAAATCTATAAATTCCTGCTCGGCCTTGATTCTAGGTATGACGTGACACGAGGATGCATTATGGGACAAGACACACTCCTGATTTTGCGTTAAGTCTTCTTCATCATCAAACAATAGGAGAGTAGATTAGAGCTCTCGGCCCCCAAGCAACAAAACTCGGTGACGTAGAAGCTGGTGTCTTTTATTTAACAAGAGGGCAACCAAATAACAACAATGGTAAGAAAAGCAATAAATGGTGTGAACACTATCAGAAGGCAGGCCACACCAAAGATGTATATTGGAAAATCCATGGCAAGCCTCCAAACAACAAAGGAATGGGAAGCAAAGATGGCAGAGCATTTGCTACCAAAAAAGGGTCTAAATTAGAAGTTGATGACGAGTAAGGAAGACATAGAGTTTCTAAGCAAACTTTTAAACAAACAAGATACTTGTTAGGCGTAGAACAACAAGGAAAGTAATAGGAACTGTACTTTATTTTCACAAGACCCCCATACATTAACTAATATTGTTTACTTATACTAATAACCTTCTCTAACTAATCAATCCTCTTAACTAGCTCTAACTCTAAAAACCACCATGTAACAAATACACCCGCCCTTAAAAAAAAAAAAAAAATCCTCGTCCTCAAGGATTAATACAATTGTTAAAAGAAAATACATTCAAGATTGTAAAATAATAGTTGGAACTTAGGACATTAAGAGGTGCCCTAAAAAAAAAAAAACAAAGAAAAAGTCTTCAAAATCTATTGATGCCACAAGGCCGCCTCTAATGCATTATATACTATCCAATGTCAAAAGCCCATGAACACTAAATCAAGGAGAGGCCTATTTCCATACCCCAAATATGCTCAGCTCCTTTAAATCCATAAAGGTGCTTATAGTCCGAAATGAGGCACTCCTCATCCTTAATGGGAAATAGTTAGACAGCAGTACCAACACAATGCCTAAGAACACCAAAGAGATACTTTGCATGTGAGACCGGAGAGTCGAAGAAAATGCAGTGACACCAGTCAAAGAAAATGCAGAGCTTCAAACACCCCGCCTATTTGCGTGCTTGACCATATCAATGTAAAATTGCTGTATTGCCACCATATGAGCATTAGAACTCAAAAACATGGAGGAAAATTTAGGCTTGATGTATAAATCCTCATTGAAGACAAAGCAGCACCAAGTCAACCTTGTTACTATGACGGTTCCAACTATTAATTCTTCTTCTATTACCCTCTGGCTGTTCCATGCTAACCAAGATAGTGGCTTGAAGCTTCCAACGGTGCCATGTGAAGTCTCCATCCCGAGCCAAAAATGGAAATTTAGTGTGAAGCACCCTTGAAGAAAGAATGAAAGGGAGGATGGATTTTTGTCCCCACTTGAAGCAAATGGTGGCTTAAATTCACAGCTAGAAGAAAGGCAACAAACATGAAAAAAGAAGAGTCTAAATTTTGGAAATTCTGTTGCATGCTATAGAATAAGAGATGTGCAATCACTGAAGAGTGGACAATGTTTTCTCCAAATTGCCTAGGAATTTGACTATTAACCTATGCCATCTGGTTTACACTGTAATATGAGTAAATCTGTGATTGATGAAGAATTCCATGACCTATGACTTGTGAGCTATGATTTAAGATTCAAAGCCAAATTCAAATATTGGCTTATTTGAAGCCTAGTGACCAGCAACTTGTGAGAGGCATTCATGGAGAACATAGGGAGTGGCTCTTGCAACTTGGGTTGAGCCAGCAGCTTGAGTAGCTCTGAAAGCGGGCCTATTTTTGGACTCAATAACAATGATGGCCTGAAACAATTCATACTCTTTAGGGTGGCAGGTGAATAACGACGGCCAATAGTCAGAGGATGAAGTCGCAAATGATGAACGTGTTGGCAAGGACTTATGAACAAAGAGTAGTGGAGGCGTCTTATGGTTCTGCAAGTTCATCTTACAGCTAATAAACATCAACGACAAAGAAAGCTTGTGTTCTCAAGTAAGTTTGTTCTTGTGTAACGCTTGAATCGATTCCAAGCATGATTCTAGTTCCTTCCATCCTGAATCCTTAGCTGGGTGATCCAAGATTCTTCACACCTTTTTCTTCTTCATCTTCATAGTAATCCAAGATTCTGTCACATTTTTTCTTTTTCATCTTCATCGAAGTTCTTCAATTGCGCCATTACTTCTACGTTGGATTTGTTCTGTTTCTGGTCTTCCGCATCATTTTTAGCAACATCGTCACTTTCAGCAATTCTGTTCTTGTTTGAATCAGTTTCTTGCATTTGCTCATTTGTGTCCTCTAGCAGACATGTTTTCTGTCAGTTTCATAAATGTCAGCAAGAAAA
>NW_021631942.1:0-46467 GCF_004799145.2 Neltuma alba
TAAAGTGTAATCAAAGTTAGAGGCTCCAGTAAAGTCTCAAGGCCTAGAAGAGAGAAAGAGACTAGATATAGGCTAAAGGTTACGCTAGAAGCCTCAAAAAGGATTATATGAAGCTAAGTCCAAGCAGAGACTAACGCGTAAATTCCGAAAGTTATGACCAGCAAGGGTAAAAATGGAAGAGTATACAAAGAATTCCAAAAAATCCTAAAAAATGATAATAATATTCTAATGATCTTCTTTGAAGAGAAAAGATGAAAGTACCCCTGAGGTAGCTTAAATAAAATTTATAAGGTTATGGCCAATAAAAAGTACATTGTTTGAGGTAATTATTTAAAATAGCAAGAGACCTCAAAAATGTATACAAAAAAAGATTAAATGGTTGAAAGGTTGTAATAATTTATAAAATTAGTCCCGCAACCAAAAGGCCAGTGGAGTGGCTTTAATAAATTAAAGAGCCGGTTTGTCGATAAAAGGGCATTTTTGGTAAATGAATTTTTATGCAAGGCTTAAAGGAAGTGTTATGGCCTAAGAAAACTCATAGATATTTTCTCGAATTAAAAGAATTTATGGAGTAGACAGAAAAATTTTCTGAGTTCCGGAAGGCTATAAGAAAGCTGGAGAAACGTGGGCCAAGTAAATTCGGAGGAATTAAGTTTGATCCAATGGCTAGGATCTAATCTCCCATCTCCTCCACCACTTTCATGACACTTGGCATCTTCTAGAAGGTTAAGGTAAGCATGATGCAAGAAGATGATGCAATGATGATGTAAAAGTCAACTTGAAGTTCCAAAATTGCCCTTACCCTTTCTATTAGCCACCAAGGGCATTTTGGTCGATTCAAGCCAAATTTTTGGCTATAAATAGACACTCTCTTCCCCTTCATATTTTGGCCAAGCAAGGATCTATAGGGAAAATTCTACCACTCTTGCATCTAGAGAGAGAAAGAGCTATTTCTAGTGAGAGAAAGTCCACCTAAGTTCAGGCTTCAAGATCAAGGTATGTGGTGGCTGTAGCATCTGACTTGATACCTATTTCGTATTAGTTACTGTCCATATCTGATTCTAAAATTTTTTATGCTTAAAGTAAACTCTATGAGCTTTAAATCCATGGGTAGAACACTTCATTTGGATATGTGTACGATTTATGGTGATTTTTCAAAGTTAGGGTTTGAAATCTGGAAACAGTGTTGAACTTTTGGAAGAGTTTTGAGTTCCGTACAATTCCGGTACTGTTCATCATAGAATTGGTTCCTGAAACTATTTTTTCTTTAAATTTAACTTAAGGAGCTTTCAATGAGACTTGGAACCACTTAGTTTCAATTTTTCTAGAATTAATTATGAATTTTCAAAGTTGAGTAAAAATTCTGGAGTTTCTGCATGAACAGTACCCGCGAACCAAAATTTCCAGATTTGATATTCTTGAATCTAAAGCCATCTAAAGTAGTCCTAATTGATAAGAAATGGATCATAAGGATGGGAAATGATGAGATTTATGTTAGGAAAGCTAGAAAGAAAACCCTAAGACTAAGAGAAAGGGTTAAGGTTCAAGAGAGCTAGTCTTGAACTTTATGTAATCTAGTAGTCCTAATAAATTGTATGATCTATGTGACTATATTTAGGACCTTTGGAACATCCAAGAGGATGTTTGGTGATTTTGACCGAATGCCCACATGGTTGGAAAGTGAAGGGAGTCAAAGGAAAAGTAAGAGGAAAGCTTGAGGTGCAAGGTAGTGAACTTACCTATTGTCATTGCTTGATGTTGTATGCTTGTGTGTTGCCGTGTACATGTTATTGAATGTTATTGTGACATGTTTTGGCTGCTGTAATTGCTATTCATGATGAGTAGATTATGTCTCCATGGCCATGCATCAAGAAGTTAGCTTTGAGCATGCTAATATGTCACTAATTAACAAGAGAATAAACAAGTTACGTGTAGTGCATTAGCATCCATCTAGCATGATTAATATGGTATTGTTTGCTACTGAGATTTCCCCAAATCTCACCCCTCCCTAACCAACCATATAGGTCAATCATCAATGGGCAATAATGGCATGAGAAGTAAGGAAAAGAAAGTGGAGAATTATTGATGTCAATGAATGATATTATTATTCATTGTGTGATTATCTTATTATGTAATTTATGTTATGGATGCCAATGATGCCATGTAATTAATTATAATATTTATGGCATGAATGAAAGTGCATGAGTATGAATGGAAAAGAGTAAGCTCATGTTATGTATGTCCAAGAAATAAAAAGAATTAAAGTAAAGAGATGTTTAGAGATAAAACGCAGGTCCTGGAGCAGTGAGCCTGTAACTCCAGTTTGACCTATCAAGTTAATGAGTTAAGTCATGAGATTTGGTAGACTCATAATACACATGCCAAGCTTTAAAATTAGAGGTAGACCACATTAATTGGATGTGTACACAAGGAGATACAAATTTCTAAAGTTGAGGCACAGAATCTGGAAGTTCCATATTTTTGAAATGAATAGTAATATCTATTGATTTAACTGTATGAATTGGGTAAGGATAAGTCCAATTAGATATTTTTTCCTTAAAGAGCATCAAAATAGCTTTCAGTAGAATTTTAGATCACTTCAATACGATTTGTATGGAATTAGTTATGAATTTTTGAAGTTAGACCTGTAATCTGAAAATTTAACAGTGAAGAGTAACCCGAGTAATTATGTTAAAATTTTAAATCCGCGGGCTTATGTCATGATCTGCTTGAACCGTAATGCTTACGAATACATGCTCTAAGGGATTAAAGGTAGGACGTTTCATAATCTAAAGATGGTTAAGGGTCAAAATGTTAGTGTTAATGTAGATTGCACAACTTTTGATGTGAAGTTAGGATAGGGACCAAAGTGGAATTTTTAGTATTTTGGTAAGTTTGTATAAATTAGAGAAATATGATAGAAAGCTCTGAAAATTCTTAGAAAACCCCAGAAATTAGAGAAAATTCTCTGGAACAGGAGGATGGTCCCGGAAGTCAAAAATATGAGGGAAATTAATTAATATTAATTTTCTAGTAATTTTCACAATATTTGACTAATTAAGGAAAATTAGTCAAATTTAATTATTTCATATACTTCAAGGCCTCAGAAAATTGGGAAAAATATGGATAAAATACCTTGAGATTTTGGAACATTGTAGAGGTGATTTTATTCCCAAATTACCCCCAAATTAGCTTTAAAAATATTTAAAGCTTATTTAAGCCAATTAGGGCTTTTATCTGGGAAATTGAAAAAGAAATATCTATAGGGGGAGTTAAATTCTAGAAAAATTCATGGAATTTCCTTGAAATTAAAGAGATATTTTAAAACTAACAGAGGAATTTTTTGAGTCCTAGAACTCTAGAAAGCATTTCTGGAAGGAAAAATAATACTTTTAGCCACTACTTTTGTCTAAGGATTTCTATTCTTTTAAAAACCATTATGTGGGGTGGTGACTCAAAAGTAAAAAGGTGGTGACTCAAAAGTGAATGGCAAAAGATAAGGATAGGTGATCAAAAATATCTGGGACAATTATTGTGCTGCTAGTACAAAAGCTACTTAAGCCGGTAGAAAGTTATACAGGATATATTGTGAAAAATCTTCTTTCTTCTTAACTAAGCTATTCTTGGTGCCACTTGGAAAGTGGAAGAAGTAAGGAGAAGTTTCAAGATGTGCATGACATAAGCCCTTAGGAATTATGACTTCATATATATCAATTATCAACCAATCACATAATTTTGGCAAATTGAAAAAGGTTAAGGGCAAAATGGTCTAAAGACCTTTATAAAACCCCATCTTCCTCTCTCACCTCCTTCAAATTTTGGTTTCCATAAGGGAAGCTCTTGAGGATTGAAAGGTTGAAGCTTAAGGCAAGAAAATCAACCAACCAAACTTAGAGCCAAGGTTAGCAGTTAATCTTAGTTGGTTTAATGCTTAGAAATCTTGGGTTTTATGGTTAAGAATCCATGATTTTCCCTTCCCCTTTGGCTGGCCGAAATTATATAGGAATAGTGAAGGATGTTTTTGATGATGGGAATTAGTTTAAGAGGTTGTTTATGACTTGAATCAAGTGACATTATGTGATTATGGTTGATAATGTTATTGTTGGAAATTTGGGTGAAAAAGAGGAAGTGTTTCGGGCTAAGGGGTTCAAGAGGAAGGAAGATGAATTTCACAATTTTGAGCTCATATTTGGATCCTACATGAAAAATTATGTAGGATTGGCCTAAGAGAATAAATTATGAGTTGATGGAAACAAAACTCAAAAATTAAAGAAAAAGAGATTAAGGGCTCTATTCAATTTAAACATTGAGTTTTGTTATGGTATGGAATATAATGGTTATGCCTCTTTGTTGATAGGTTTTGATATTTGTGAAGGAAGGAGCCAAGAACAAGAAGAGAGAGTTAAGGCGTACTTTACTTGAAGTAGCAAGATTTAATTGACTTTGTTGGTAACATTGCACTGTTGTTATACTTATTGCCATTGGATGGTTGAGCTATATGAAAGTTTACGTATGACTTGTGGTTGCTCCTTGCAATGTTATGCCTTGGCTATTGCATGCTGGAGTTTCACAAAGTATGAGTTAGTTTTAGTTTCCTAGCAATGGCTTTTAGTAAAGTTGTGTGATAATGACACTTGTTGATGCTTAGTTGATTTTATTTGCTACTGGGATTTCTATGAAATCTCATTCCTTCCAAATTTACCATGATTCAAGTAGGGGCAGAGGCATTTCAAAGAGAGAAGAGTTTAATGGAGGCATAGCTTCATAGTTTTACATTCCATAGCATGAACTTAATATATGTATGTAATGATACTGGAAATTGTTCCATATGGAGCTGTAAATTTTGATAAATATTTTGAAGTAGTTTCTGTATGAATTTGACCATGAGATTTTGTATGCTTAAAGTAAACATCTTGAGCTTTAATTCCATAGGTAAGTGACTGGAATTGGAGATGTGTGCAAATTATGGTGATTTTCAAAGTTAGCGATTTAAATTTGGAAAACAGTTTTGACCATATGAATAGTGTAAATTCCGTACAGTTATGACACTGTTCCATAATGAGCTAGCCCCTGAAAGTATATTTCTCATGTAGATCTCTTTGAAAGCTTTCAGTGAGACTGGAACTGCTTCATTTTGATTTTTCTAGAATTACTTATGAATTTTCAAAGTTGGCTGAAAAATCTAGATTTACCAAATGAACAGTACCCATGAAAGCAAAAATTCCAGATTTGGTTTCTTGCGTTGTAAGCCATCCAACGTGGTTCCAATTAACGTAAAATGAACTCGAATATGGTCTAAAGCTAAGGGGTTACAGTATATAAATGATAAACACTAAAGTTCAGCAAAATGAAGTATTGAATGCAACAGAGAATTTTTAACAGACGGTAGCTCATGTATTCAATACTTTATTCAATGCTCTTTGTGCCTTTTATAGTTGGAGTATTTCAATTATCTGTTAGACTGAAGAGCTTCTAGTGTCACATCCAGTAATATGGCAATTAGGAACAAGAATATTCCTAAATATTTAAAGGCCAAAAATGACAAGGAGAAATAGAAGAATTTTGGTGGAAAATAATTATTATAATTTTCTAGGCCAATTATGAAAAGTTTGACTAATTAAGGAAAATTGGTCAAGGATAATTATGGAAAAATATTTCCAAGCCTCAGAAAATTAAGAAAAAATAAGGATGAGGTTCCTTGAGAATTATATGGGATTATAAAATTGGTTTTATGACCAAACTGCCCCTAGAGAGATTACAAAGGAATTTAAGGGCAATTTAAGCCAATTTAAGGTCGTTATTTGGAAAATTCCAAATAAATATATTTAAGGGGAATAAAATTCTAAGAAAATTTCTATAATATCCCAAGGAATTATAAGAGATTATGAAATTAAAAGAAGGCCCTCAAGTATCCAAGATTTTTTCCAATTCCTCAGAAAAGTGGAAAAATCACTAAAGAGAAGGAAATTAGTTTTCCATTTTATTTAATTATTGGAAAATTAAATTTGAGATAAAGAGGGCAATCTGGAAAGATAAAAATGAGGAGAATAATTTATGGATCTGACAGAAAATAATTACAGGGGCCAGAGCACTGTAATCATAGAAAAGAAGTTAAACCCGGAGTAAAAGTGCACCGATAAAGCAAGACTAGAGTCTTGCAATTCAAATGGTTCACACTTAGCCATGTGTCAAGCCTCTAATGGATGGTAATTAAAGCTTTCCAAGTGTTAAGCCACCAATGGAGAGAATCTTGACTTTGGAATTTAATTACATTATGATTTAAGTTAATTAAGAGAGAGGTTTAAGACTAATTAGGCACTTGACACTTGGCTCCTCATTAATGATGGTTGGTGGGATATTTTGGTGCATTGAATGAGCTTCTCCTCTCTCTAAATCTGATCCATATTTCGTACAAGGCATGAAGAGAGGCAAAAAGAGAGAGTTCAAAGGAAAACCAAGAGAAAGGCATCAACTTTAAGCATACAAGTGAGATCCAAGGTAAGTTTTTGGTTCTAAGTTGTTCCTGGCCTTGTTTGCTTGAGTTGTATGGTTGAAATTTCTAGTTCTCTTCCTCTTTGAGTGCTGGCCGAAATGCTTCTTGTGTAGGGGAGGGAGTTTGGTTGTTAGATCTTGCTAGAACACTTCAAAGCATGTTAGATCCTAGTGGTTACAAGAGTTTGTAGGTTGATTTTGAAGTGTTTTCTTTGCTATGTTGCTTGAGATCTATTTCAGCCAAAGTAAGATCTAAACCCTAGGATGTGTTTCTCAAAGTTTTGAAGCTTCCATTGTGTTCAAAATGAAAAACAGTGTAGGGTAAACCTAAAGAACAAAAGTTGGAAGCCATAGAATCAAAGTTGTAATTTTTGGAAAGTGAACCATAGTGGTTCGGTCGAGCTGAAACTAAAAGAATGAATTTTATTTTGCTAAATCCAAGTAGATATTTGGAATCTATATGAAAAATCATGTAGGATTGAGTCAAGAGGGAATTTTTAGGGTTTATGGAAACCAACTCTAAAAATTCAAGAACAAAGATGGAAGCTTTAAGGGGCTTAGGAGTTTCTTGAGTTATGCTATTGATTTTATGAGGAATGGTTGATGATTCTTGCTACCCTTTTTGTGGATTGTCATGTTAGGGTTTGGCACTTATGGAAGCAAGAAGGAACAACAAGAAAAACAAAAAGCATTGGATCAAGGTAGTGGGATCTAATTAGCCATTAATGTTAACTTTGCATTGTTATTTATGGCATGTATGCTTGCTATTATATGGTTGAACTATGATGTTGTGATATGGTCGCTCCTTGTATTTGTTGCCATGGCCTTGCATGTTGAGGTTTCCTATTTATAAAAGATTAGTTCTCCTATGATAGCTAATGTTGAAATGATTTATAATGATGCATGTTAATGTTTGGTTGATTGATCTTGCTACTGAGATTTCTTAAAATCTCATCCCCCAAATATAATCTAACATTTTAGGGCCTAAAACTACTATAAGCAAGCTACAGATTGGAGGCTAAAGTATGGTGTTTTTCCATAAAATTCATGGACCCTTTTTGGTTATGTATATAGTAAGCTAACAGTGCTGTAAGCACACTGACACTGCCATGTTCGTTCAACTTTTTGATTATGCTTCCGGATGCTTTTAATCACGAAATTTGGTATGATGAAAGATAATGTCCTATGCTTCAATTTAATAGCTAATACATTAAAAATGGCCAAGCATACGAATTTTAGTGATTTTTCAAATTAGAGGTCAGAACCTGGGAAAAAGGGTTTTTGGCAAATGGACAGTGTTGCATTTCACAAAAACCTGAAGCTTTTTCATAAGGAATTGGATCATGATATTATTTTTCCTTGAAAGAGGACTTAAAGAGATTTAAATAGAATTTTGAGCTACCCCAATTGGATTTTTGTGGAATAAGTTATGAATTTTTTAAGTTGGGCCAGAAAAACTGGATTTTTTTACCCGATGAACAATAAAAATCCGAAATTTAGCGTTTTTAAGGTTAAAAGTGAGCCCAAGACCATCCAATGTGGTCTAAAATGGTTTTGAAGGGAACCTAAGTTGATATAATAGTAAGGTGTGACATCTAGCCATTAGAAGATCACTTGCGTGTGTTTGGCAGTTACAACAGTAGTTCGCTATTAATGTTTCTGACACAGTAGGTTAAAGGCTATAAAATAACCGTTGCGCTTCATAATCTGCAAAAGTTTCTTGGCACAAGTAAGTTTTCTTCTTCCATAAAATAGGAATGAGTAATACAGAGGGTGATGGATCAGACATTGATACAACAGTTGAAAAAACATGGAATCAATCACCAAATATTTAGAAAGTAAACTGAACTTGATCGATGTCTTGATTGATAATCCTATGATCAATCAAGTTAATGATTAATGATGAAGCCCTGTCGTTAGACTCCCAAATAAAACTAAGCTAAATGCAATATCGTAGCACTAACCTAGATGTTGATCCCTTGAGGAGCCTTTGAATGCCTTAGTAATCTTATCACAAATATCAATTTAACCAAGTATGATGCATGAAGTATGTATATAACCAGTGATTATATCAAAACCTATGTACAACTGTCGAAACTCTTTGCAATTTCTGTATTTTCATGAATGAAGTAAATACAATGTATGAGTGATCCTTGATGGTCAAGTCCACCAATCATCCTAGTTCCTCTGTTCATTGAGTTCAGTTCCTTTACTAGACTCAGTTTGTGAAGATCTTCTACAAACAATGAATTCAATGAGCTAGAACCCTAAATCATCAAACTCACCTATATGTCTAATTTGGATTATGTTCTGCATAAGGTATTTAACTCTCTTAATTAATAATGCTAGCTGTAACATCCGAACTTTTGAGCCTAGAAGTACTAGAAATAGCCTAAATTGAATAGGCTACCAGACCCCTTTTGAACAGAAGTCCCAAAGATGAGAAAGGAAGTCAAAGTAGTTTTAGGGACTAAACTGCAAAGTGAAAGTTTTCAGGGGCTCAAGTATAATCAAGTTAGAGGCTCCAGTAAAGTCTCAAAGGCCCAAAAAGAGAAAAGAGACTAGTTACAGGCCAAGGGTTAAGCTAGAAACCTCAAAGAGAGGATTGTATGAAGTTAAGTCCAAGCAGGGACTAAATCGTAAATTCAGAAAGTTATGACCAACAGGGATAAAAAGGGAAGAGTACACAGAGAATTCCAAGAAAATCCTAGAAAATGGGAAATAATATTCTAAGGCTCTTCTGTGAAGAGAAAAGATGAAAGTGCCCCTGAGGTAGCTTAAATGGAATTTATAAGGTTATGGCCAATAAAAAGTACATTGTTTGAGGTAATTATTTAAAATAGCAAGAGACCTCAAAAATGTATATAAAAATGAGGTTAAATGGTTGAAAGGTTGTACTAATTTATAAAATTAGTCCTATAACCAAAAGGCCAGTGAAGTGGCTTTAATAAATTAAAGAGCCGGTTTTGCTGATAAAAGGGCATTTTGGTAAATGAATTTTATGCAAGGCTTAAAGGAAGTGTTATGGCCTAAGAAAACTCATATATATTCTCTAGAATTAAAAGAAATTTATGAAGTAGACAGAAGAATTTTCTGAGTTCCGGAAGGCTATAAAGAAAGCTGGAGAAACGTGGGCCAAGTAAATTCGGAGGAATTAAGTTTGATCCAATGGCTAGGATCTAATCTCCCATCTCCTCCACCACTTTCATGACACTTGGCATCTTCTAGAAGGTTGAGGTAAGCATGATGCAAGAAGATGATGCAATGATGATGTAAAAGTCAACTTGAAGTTCCAAAATTGCCCTTACCCTTTCTATTAGCCACCAAGGGCATTTTGGTCGATTCAAGCCAAATTTTTGGCTATAAATAGACACTCTCTCCCCTTCATATTTTGGCCAAGCAAGGTTCTATAGGGAAAATTCTACCACTCTTGCATCTAGAGAGAGAAAGAGCTATTTCTAGTGAGAGAAAGTCCACCTAAGTTCAAACTTCAAGATCAAGGTATGTAGTGGCTATAGCATCTGATTTGATACCTATTTTGAATTAGTTACTGTTCATATCTGATTTTGAAATTTTGTATGCTTAAAGTAGACTCTATGAGCTCTAAATCCATGGGTAGAACACTTCATATGGATATGTGTACGATTTATGGTGATTTTTCAAAGTTAGCATTTGAAATCTAGAAACAGTGTTGAACTTTTGGAAGAGTTTTGAGTTCCGTACAATTCTGATACTGTTCAGCATAGAATTGGTTCCTAAAATTATTTTTGTTTTAAATTTAACTTAAAGAGCTTTCAGTGAGACTTGGAACCACTCAATTTGTATTTTTCTAGAATTAATTATGAATTTTTAAAGTTGAGCAAAAATTCTGGATTTTCTGCGTGAACAGTACCCGCGAACCAAAATTTCCAGATTTGATATTCTTGAATCTAAGGCCATCTAAAGTAGTTCTGATTGACAAGAAATGGATCATACGGATGGGAAATGATGATATTTATGTTAGGAAAGCTAGAAAGAAAACCCTAAGACTAAGAGAAAGAGTTGAGGTAGTCTTGAACTTTATGTAATCTAGTGGTCCTAATAGATTGTATGATCTATGTGACTATATTTAGGACCTTTGGAATATCCAAGAGGATGTTTGGTGATATTGACTGAATGCCTACATGGTTGGAAAGTGAAGGGAGTCAAAGGAAAAGTAAGAGGAAAGCTTGAGGTGCAAGGTAGTGAACTTACCTATTGTCATTGCTTGATGTTGTATGCTTGTGTGTTGCCGTGTACATGTTATTGAATGTTATTGTGACATGTTTTAGCTACTATAATTGCTATTCATGATGAGTAGATTATATCTCCATGGCCATGCATCAAGAAATTAGCTTTGAGCATGCTAATATGTCACTAATTAACAAGAGAATAAACAAGTTACGTGTAGTGATTAGCATCCATCTAGCATGATTAATATGGTATTGTTTGCTACTGAGATTCTCCTGAATCTCTCCCCTCCCTAACCAACCATATAGGTCAATCAATGATGGGCAATAATGGCATGAGAAGCAAGGTGATTTAGCCCAATTATTCTGTTATTTCATATCATTTTAAGGGTATTTATCATAGATTTTGGCTCCTTTTGATGATAATTGTGCTTAATTTAGATTAAGAGTCCTTGCTTTGAGTTAGTGTCTTTTTGAGGTTAAAATTGTCATAATTGGTTATTAATTGTATTCAGTTGATTTCTAGGACAATTGATGCTTCAAATTGTTGCTTTTTATTATAGGACAATTGAGAATTGGAGCCAAGATCAAAGACCAAAGGATGACACAACACAAGATCAGAGTATGAGCACTAATAGAGTTCGCCGCAGCGCCAAATTGAAATCTCCCCAGTAGTCTCTCAGGTAGAGTTCACCGCGGCCAACTTACAGCTTCGCCGCGGCGAAATCACAAGATTAGGCGGAGCTCCTCTCGGGCATGCTTCGCCGCGGCAAACTCTTCATATCAGCAGCGCTAGATCCGGATCAGAACGCGAAAATGGAGCTTCTAATCATATGATCTGACCCAGATGGACCCCTAAAACCCTTAGAAACCCTATTTTCAACTAGACACTCCATTCCATCTCCTCCAACACCTCTATTCTCCCATCCTCTTGCCTCTCCATCTCCATCTTCTTCCCCATCCATTTCCTTTATCTTTCCTTCACTCCATCTCATTTCCTTCCACTCCCAGCTACCATGGCCGACGGATTCACTTCAGTTGGAGCTTTTCTTGAAGCTATGGAGGGCTAGGGTTTATCAACTCTTGAAGATGGTGGAGTAGCATGAGTTCCTAAGCTTCAAAGGGGAGTTTTAGTTTTAATCTTCAGTTTTTAGTTAAGCATTTATGATTTCCTAGGTCTAGGAATTGTAAACTCTTAGTTAGATACTTTGATTAATTCTGTAATCAGTGGTTACTGATTATCTTTTGTATATTGGATTGATTGATGTTGAACTTTGAGCTTAAATATATGTAGTTGCATGTATGCTTAATGTCTCTCTCATGATTCTCTCTTATCTTGCCTAGTTGTGTTTGGGTATTGAGTTGATTGTGTGTTTCATTAAGCCATTTGCATGATCATTCCAATTTACACATTAGGGAAGCTAAACAAAGTTTACATTAATGAGTTCATTAATGTAAGCTTTGGACTCATTGAGTTAATGAGGTTCTTATTAAGAAAACCTAATGGATTTGTGAAACTCCCAATATTTAAGTGAACTATGATTGCCATCAAAACCATTTTCAAGAGATTTCCTATCAATCATTTCCATTACATCATTATTATCTTAAAACACCAAAAATATAGTATCTTAGGTTTGTTTTCATTGCATTCAGTTTTGGATCAATTCATTTAAATCTTAAAAACCCAAAACCCCATTTCATTGCATTGCATGGCATTTAGTCTAGCTTAGGTAATTAATAAAGGCTCCCAAAAGTGAAACGACCTGAGTTTGCACTATACTGCATAGCTTGGATTTATTTTTGGTTGAGAACCCCAAGGCGAATGACAGAAAGGCTCTCTTTCACAAGGAGAAGAAAGTGGAGAATTATTGATGTCAATGAATGATATTATTATTCATTGTGTAATTCTCTTATTATGTAATTTATGTTATGGATGCATATGATGCCATGTATTTAATTATAATACTTATGGAATGTATAGAAATGTATGAGCATGAATGGAAAAGAGTAAGCCCATGTTATGTATGCCAAAGAAATAAAAAGAATTAAAGTAAAGAGATGTTAAGGGATTAAACATATGTCCTAGAACAGTGAGTTTGTAGCTCGAGTTTGACCTACCAAAAGGAGTCAAGTCACAAGATTTGGCAGACTCATAATACACATCCCAAGCTTTAAAACAAGAGGTAGATCACCTCAATTGGATGTGTACACAAGGAGATGCAATTTTCTAAATTTAAAGCACAGAATCTGGAAGTTCTAGATTTTACGAAATAAACAGTAACATTTATTAATTAAACTGTACAAATTGGGTGAGGATAAGTCCAATTAGATATTTTTCTCTTAAAGAGTATCGAAATAGCTTTCTGCATAATTTTAGAACACCTCAATACGATTTTTATGGAATTAGTTATGAATTTTTGAAATTGGACCTATAATCTGGAAATTTAACAGTGAATAGTAACCTGAGTAGTTATGTTGAAATTTTAAATCCACGGGTTTGTGATATGATTTGCTTGAACCATAACGCTTACGAATGCGTGCTCTGATGGGTTAAAAGTAGGACGTTTCACTAGCACCCTAACCGGTCAATCAAGAGATTCAAACACTTGGGAAGAAAGAATCAATATAACAGAAGAAAATATCAATTCAACTAATAAATTAGAGTGCAGAATAAAATCCAAATCTCAGTCTCAATGTAAAACAACCAAATTACACCTCTTTACAATCGCAAATCACATATCTAAACCATAGAAACTACAATCTATGAATGTAGAGGGTGAAACTAAGATTAAGGTAGAAGAAACTCCCAGTTGCAGCTCTAGGAACTCAGATTGGCTTTATTGAACACCAAGGAATGAAGATCTAGCCTCTTATGACTGAAATCACAACTTTACCAAGCTCTGCAACTTCCATGGCCACAGCAGTAATGATCTGAAGGGAAATGGAGGAGAATATTCAGTGGAAATGGAAGAATTGGGGTAGAAATGGTGGATTGATGATGGAGAATGGTAGGGAAGTGAAGAGAGGCGAAGTGGGAGAGCTTTGGACGGAGGGAACGAAGCAGAAAAATGGAAAAATTACTGAATGACGAACTGGCGCACGTTCTAAAATTAAATCTTGAGATTTCACATATTCATCGCGACTAATTAATATGTTAGTCACGACTAACTTAAAAATGATACCGTACAAATAAGTGACAGTGTTTCCCTCATGACGAATATTAGTCATGGTAAAAACCATATTTGGTCACAACGAATGCAGGCAGAACCAGCTTCCTTTGATCTTCTTCAGCCTTTGATCACCTGTAACATCAATTTAAGCTCATAGTCATCTATTCTAGGGTATGTGGGATACTTAGGAGTCAATGAATAAAGTAAACTCAGGGATTAATATATAAAAGCACATAATTGACCCTTATACCCCTTATGCATAATAACCCCTATCTTAACCTAAATTACACAATTAAAGACCACAAAAGCATAAGTTTGGACTGGGAAATATATACAAGATATGAGACTTATCAACTCCCCCATACTTAGCTTTTACACTCCTAGGCAAAATACTCAATGCAAAACAAGAGGTAGGACTAAATGTACCATACAAGCATCAAGAATCACATTTGGCAATCACAATTTCATACTTACATCAAATCCATGCTCATGTCATATGCTAAAAGAACTAGGCAAATGGTGCAAAGACAAACCCAAATGAATGCTCAAGAAACCTCCCAAGTATAAATGTTTCACTTCAAACTCTCCGGGATTAATTTCACTCAACATCCACTTAACTATGCTCTACCGTATGCTTGTAATGGTTCTAAGCTCTCCACCACTAGTAGCAATGACACAAAAGATCTATAGGACTTTTATTAGGTTGTAATGTTGGAAAGGTAAATGAATGAAGGGTTAAATGCATGGATGTAATAGAAGGGAGATAAGGAGAATGGAAATCAAAATAAACCAAATACTTGTATGCAATTGAATGCATAAGAGTATAGAAGACAACTCCATGAAGCTCACTTATTCCAATAATATATATTTTTCTATTCTCTTTTCTTTTCTTTTCTTTATTTTCCTTTTTTTTCTTTATATATATTTTTCTTTTCTTACTTTTCTTTTCTTTTCCATTCTTTTTTTTTTGTTTTCCTCTTTTCAAGGAATTTCGTCGCAGTTAAAAGGTTACTTTGCCACGACTAAATCTCACAAAATAGCCATTTTCTTCTTTCAATTGATGTAAGAGGTCATCTAACTCAAGAAAAAATATGGTACAACACAATTAAGTTCATTCCTATGTAAAAAAGGTAAAGAAATGAAAATGATAGGCTCAAAGGGTTAAACAAAGGATTAGCTTTTCAAGGTTGGCTTTTGGTGGAACTAGCTTTTTAAATGAATGCCTATGTCATCTCAATCATGTCAATGCAAACGCAGCTTCAAGCAAGAACCAAGACAAGTTCTAGAGAACAATAGACTAAGTGGATGAGTCACACATAATGAAATAAAAGATAGGCTCAAATCCTTCTAACTAGGCTTTTTGTTCCTATCACACTCATCAAGCCTAGTCTATGCACCACTCTTAGAACTTAATGCATATGATATTCACAATTCATTTCAACAAATAGGGAATCACAATCAACTAAAATGCAATTGAGATACAAGACATGCCAATTCAATCCAAAAGTGCATAAAATTTTGAAAAATTGACCCCCAAAATAAGTCCTTTTTGCACAAAGAGAGTTTGAAAACTAAACACAAACAAAATAAACATAGCACAAAACAAAACAAACAAAGCACTAAGCACTCCCCCATACTTAAACCTTGCATTGTCCTCAATGCAACCAGAAACAAGACTCAACAGTATGATTGGAACTACAAAGAATAAGGTGGAAAGATAAAACGTCATACAAACTTTAAAAACTACCCTTTTCCTACTGGCATATCTCTCCCCTAAACTTGTTCAACAATACATAGCGTTGAATTCAATGTAGATAACTAAGAACAAAGAAAAGGAGAGATACAACCTTAATCATGGAGGCTTGTAACTAGTGTGGTAGAAGCGGAGGCGGTTAGCTCTGGAGTGAAAATGCTTGCTAAAGCCATCCTTCACTTTGTATTTTCTATTTGAAAGCTTTGAGACTACCTCCAAAGGTCCTATCCAAGTGTCTTTGAAGTCTTCATGAGGTGTGGAGTAACTAGGAACATAAGCCATGACATAGTCACCAACATCATACTCCTCTTTATCGACTTGGAGAGCTCCTTTGGCAAGTGTCTTAGGATCTAATGTCAAAGCATGTAATGGAAGAAGTGGACTCATCACTTGTTCAGCTGTAGGGTCTAATGATGTCTCTTCTTTTGATAGTGGATGATGAATCTCACACAATACCTTGACAGGTTGCCCTATCTCCCTCAATGTTTTAATCAGATTCAATGGCTTCTTAGGTTGAGACCTCACAGCTCCACTATACCCTGCAAAATCATAACAAACCTTTCTCTAGCACTTTGGGGTTAGTGGGAGGTTCAACAAGCATAGTATTGTCACATGAAATAATACATGGAGTGGAAGAAGTGTAATCCAATGAACAAGCATTAGAACACAACACATCACTACCATAGGAGGGGGAAATAGAAGAAGGGGTAGAATGGGGGTGATGGACCATGGGTGTATTAGAAGATTCAACAACCTTATGAAAAGCTCTATCATTGTTAACATGCAAATCATCCTCAATTTTATCAACAAAGTGCACATCATGCAAAGAATAATCTTTATTAGGTTGCTTCATGCTCTCATACATGTTGAAATGCACAAAATGATCACCTACACTCATAGTGATAGAACCTTTCTTCATTTTAATTTCAGTATTAGCGGTTCTCATGAAAGGTCTACCAGGAATTAATGCACATTCATTCATGCTTTCCTTAGACATATCTAAAACATAGAAATATGCAAGAAAAAACAAGTCCTTAACCTTTACTAACACATCCTCGAGCACCCCATGTGGATATCTAACAGCGTGGTCTACTAATTGCAACATAACACTAGTAGGCTTAAGAGTAGTGATACCTGGGGACTCATAGACTGACTTGGGCATCATGTTAATAGCAGGTCCTAGGTCTAGTAAGGCTTTTGGAATAGTGGTCCTTCCTATAGTACAAGGTATGGTGAAACTCCCCGGGTCTTGACACTTAACCAGTAGTTGGGGCTTAAAAAGTGCACTAACATTAGAAGGTAGTTGGACTATCTCATTAGGCTTAAGCTTCTTTTTATATTTACACATATCCCTCAAAATCTTAGCATATTTAGGTTGAGAGGCCAACTCAAGTAAATGTACATTAACTTCCAATTTGCTAAACAACTCAAACAAGTCATCATCTTTCTTTTTAGAACTAGCTTTTTTCATGCCTTGAAGATAAGAATGTGGAAATGAAAGTTCTTGAAGATTTACCTCATTACTCTTTTTGTAAGCGGTTTCTTGAGTGTGAGGTTAACTTCCCTTAGCAGCTCCAACATCCTCTTTATCATTCACAAGTGTAGTGGCCTTCTTCTTTAAGATGCTCTTCTCTTTCATACTTTTAGATGAAGGTATAGCTGTAAGGGTTGGCTCCTTGAGTTGTAAACTTTTATCAAAATCAACTCCTACATCTTCATCTTCACTTTCCTCTTCTTTCTTCCCAACTAGCTTGCCACTTCTCAAGCTTATAGCATTTAGGCTCTTGGGATTAATTACAGTGTTGGATGGCAAATTTTCTTTCCTAGCATCTTCCTCACTTTTAGAACTTACTATTTAAGTAACATAGGCTTGGAGATTGTTGTTTTTGACCTTAAGTTGCTCCACTTTATCACATAGTTTGCTCATCATCTTCAATAAAGTGTCCTCTCTATTTGGTTCTTGAATTGGGATCTCTCTTGTTGTAGATGGTCCTATATAATTTCCCATAGAGGTATTCTCAAACTGTCCTTGAGAATTTCTAGGACCTCTATACATATTTTTCTTGCCTTGACCACCTTGAAATCCTCTATTATCATTGCCACTCTACTCAGGTGTGAAGTCTCCTCTCCAACTGTAACATCCAAAGTTTTAGGCCTAGAAGTACCAGTAATAGCCTGAATTAGATAGGCTATCAGACCCCTTTTTAGCAGAAGTCCCAAAGATGAGAAATGAAGTCAAAGTAGTTTCAGGGACTAAACTGCAAAGTAAAAGTTTTAAGGGGCTAAAGTGTAATAAAGTTAGATGCTCCAGTAAAGTCTCGAAGGCCCAGAGAGAGAAAAGAGACTAGATATAGGCCAAAGGTTGAGTTAGAAGCCTCAAAGAGAGGATTATATGAAGTTAAGTCCAACCAGGGACTAAACTGTAAATTCTGAAAGTTATGACCAACAGAGGTAAAAGTGGAAGAGGGTACAGAAAATTCTAAGAAAATCCTAGAAAATGGGAAATAATATTCTAAGGCTCTTCTATGAAGAGAAAAGATGAAAATACCCCTGAGGCAGCTTCAACGGAATTTATGAGGTTATTACCGGTAAAAAGTATACCATGTGAGGTAATTATTTAAAATAGCAAGAGACCTCAAAAATGTATACAAAAATGAGGTTAAATGGTTGAAAGGTTGTACTAATTTATAAAATTAGTCCCGCAACCAAAAGGCCAGTAGAGTGGCTTTAAGAAAGTAAAGAGCCGATTTTGCCGATAAAAGGGTATTTTAGTAAATGAATTTTATGCAAGGCTTAAAGGAAGTGTTATGGGCTAAGAAAATTCATAGATACTCTCTAAAATTAAAGAGAATTTATGGATCTAACAGAAAATAATTACAGAGGCCAGAGCACTGTAATTAGAGAAAAGAAGTTAAACCCGGAGTAAAAGTGCACCGATAAAGTATTAATCAGAGTCTTGCACTTTACTTGGGCCACAAGTCGCCACTTGTCAAGCCTTTAATGGATGGTAATTAAAGCTTTCCAAGTGTCAAGCTATCAATGGAGAGGATCTTGACTTTGGAATTTAATTACATTATGATTTAAGTTAATTAAGAGAGAGGATTAAGATTAAGTAGGCTAATGACACTTGGCATAACATTAATGATGGTTGGTGGGATATTTTGTACACATTAATGAGCTCATCTCTCCCCTAAATCAGATGGCAATTTCGTGCAAGGCATGAAGAGAGGGAAAAAGAGAGAGTTTTGAGGGAAAACCAAGAGAAAGGCATCAACTTTGGTCATACAATCAAGGTTCAAGGTGAGTTCTTGGCTCTAGATGTGTTCTTGCCTTGGTTTCTTTCCTTTTATGGTTGAAAATATGTCTTCTCTCCCTTTTGATGGCTGGTCAAAATGGTTGATGAGTGGGGAAGGGAGTTTGGTTGTTAGATCTTGCTAGAACACCTCAAAGTATGGTAGATCCAAGTGGATCTATGTGAAAATTGGAAGAATTACGTGCTGATTTGATGGCTTTTTCGAATTAGTTACTGTTCATATCTGGTTCTAAAATTTGGCATGCTTAAAGTACACTCTATGAGCTTTAAATCGATGGGTAGAACACTCTATTTGGATATGTGTACGATTTATGGTGATTTTTCAAAGTTAGGGTTTGAAATCTGGAAACAGTGTTGAACTTTTGGGAGATTGTCGAGTTCCGTACAATTCTGGTACTGTTCTGAGTAGAATTGGTTCCTGAAACTATTTTTCCTTTAAATTTAACTTAATTAGCTTTCAGTGAGACTTGGAAGACTCAATTTGGAGTTTTCTAGATTTAATTATGAATTTTCAAAGTTGAGCAAAAATTCTGGAGATTCTGCGTGAACAGTACCCACGAACCAAAATTTCCAGATTTGATATTCTTGAATCTAAAGCCATCTAAAGTGGTCCTAATTGATAGAAATAGATCATAAGGATGTAAAATGATAAGATTTATATTAGAAAAGTTAGAAAGAAAACCCTAAGACTAAGAGAAAGGGGTTGAGGTTCAAGAAAGCTAGTCTTGAACTTTATGTAATCTAATGGTCCTAATGGATTGTGTCATCATTATGACTATGTTTAGGACCTTTGGAACATCCAAGAGGATGTTTGATGATGTTGACCGAAAGCTAACATGGTTGGAAAGTCAAGGGAGTCAAAGGAAAAGTAAGAGGAAGGCTTGAGGTGCAAGGTAGTGAACTTACCTATTGTCATTGCTTGATGTTGTATGCTTGTGTGTTGCCGTGTACATGTTATTGAATGTTATTGTGACATGTTTTAGCTGCTGTAATTGCTATTCATGATGAGTAGATTATGTCTCCATGGCCATGCATCAAGAAGTTAGCTTTGAGCATGCTAGTATGTCACTAATTAACAAGAGAATAAACAAGTTGCGTGTAGTGCATGAGCATCCATTTAGCATGATTAATATGGTATTGTTTGCTACTGAGATTCCCCCGAATCTCACCCCCTTCCTAACCAACCATTTAGGTCAATCAATGATGGGCACTAATGGCATGAGAAGCAAGGAGAAGAAGTGGAGAATTATTAAGCAAATGAATGATATTAATATTCAATGTATAATTCTCCTATGCTGTAAATTATGTTATGAATGCCATTACTTCAATGTATATGCTTAGGATGTTTATGGCATGAATGAAAGTATATGAGTATGAATGAGAAAGATTAAGCCCATGCTATGTATGTCAAAGAAATAAAAAGAATTAAAGTAAGGAGATATTAAAGGATAAAACGTAGGTCCTGAAGCAGTTAGTTTTGAGCTTCAGTTTGACCTATCAAATGAATGAGTTAAATCACGAGATTTGGTAGACCTATAGTGCACATCCCAAGCTTCAAAATGAGTGGTAAATCACCTCATTTGGATGTGTATACGAAGAGATATGAATTTTCAAAGTTAAGGCGCAGAATCTGGAAAGTCCAGATTTTACCAAACGGAATAGTAATCTTAATCCAATAAACTGTACGTTTTCATGAGGATGAGTTCAGTTGAATATTTTTCCCTTAAAGAGCATTGAAAGAGCTTTCCGTAGAATTTTGGAACACCTCCATACGATTTTTCTAGAATTAGTTATGATTTTCAAAGTTGGACCTGTAATCTGAAAACTGGACAGTGAACAGTAATTTTTCGAAAATTAACGTCCAAATTGAAATTTTTAAGTTTAAGACCATCCAAAGTGGTTGGAATGGTTCTAAATGAATGCTAAGGTACTATATAAGTAAGGTGTGACATTTTTGGTATCAGAGCAGAGGTTCTGGCATAGGAAGAAGAGAACTATCTGCAAGAATTTAGAAAAGCCCAGTTCAGGTTAGAGCTAGTAGTGGAATACTAGCTAAGGTCCAACTAAGGTTATGGATTGGAGGTGAATGCTCTAGGGAAAATAAGTAATAAGGATCTTTAAATGAAGTTGGGGTCCTCTGTTAGAAAGGTACAGATAAAATAATGATAAGGAGTTATACGCAGAGGAAGGTAGCCACTGTGTAAAGATAAAGAGACTTCCCTCTAAAGAGAAAGGGATAATGGCTCATAAGTCAGATAGAGGTATGAGTCTAAACCCTAGAAGAGAAAGGGTCAAGTGGCAACCTAAGTTAGATACAATTACTGTAGCCTTGATACAAGGTTAAGGCAGCACGATCAAAGTAGTTATCTTTGATTCCTAAATAGATATAAAAAGGTCAGAAGAGCTAAAGATTAATTTCTGCCACTGGTAATCCCTGAGGATAAGGGAAAGCAAAGGTGCTAATGGCCTAGAGTTGTGAGCCAGACCCTTCCTTCATTGCTTGAAAGGAAGTAGTTGACTTAGTTGGGGATTACAGTGAGGCTAGGACATGGAAGTCCTTCAGGCAGCAGTTGAGGTTACGATGAACAAAGCTAAGTAAAACTAGCAGAAGTAAGAGAAAGTATGTTTCGTCATGATGAACCAAAGAAAGTGGTGGCGAATAAGAATTCTGGTCATGACGAATAGAGATAGTGACTCACAGATGCTGAGGTGGTATCTTGGCACGACTTGATGGACTATGAGGTCCCTGAGAGTAAGACTGATAGAGCTCAAAGAGAGAGTAGTAGCCACTATTTAAAAGCTATCAGATTCCCCTCAAGAGGAAGAGTAATGATGAGTTGAACAAGATAGTTAGGGTTGAGTCTGTACACCGCTAAGAGGGTGTAGTGGCCACTTAAGCTGAGCAAGCTCTTAAAGCCTCGTTAGAGATGGGGCACTATGATAGAGTAGCTATCTCAAGTTCCTGAATAGATAAATAGGAACATGGAGATAGTAAAGTCAAGGTAGATAATCCTAGTGGAATTCTTAGGGATTAAAAAGAAGAGAAAGAGATGAGAATGAGACAGATAGCCATGTGGGGAACTAGCATTATGAGATTGGCATGTTCCCGATGATGTTAAGAGATACTCAGTCACGTGGGGTTAGGTTGAGAGGCACCCTTTCCAAGGGATAAGTTCTTGGCCAGGAATCTTCCTAGAGAAAATAGGAATTGGTCCTCCAAGTCAGAATTGACACTGCTCTAGATGGAGCAAAATGCCCTATCCGATCAGGGAAAGGGAAGCAGCCGAGGCAAGGCAAGTGGAGTTGACCTTACCTAATGGAAGCACGACTAGCCAAGAATAAAGCTAGGCTTAGATGTACTTGAGCTTAGCAGAGTACTAGAGTAAGCAGAAAGAAAAAGAACCTCAAAAGTCCTCTCCCTATAACTTCCAGAAGCAGCTGCGAACAGAGAAAGAGGCTCCCTCTTGTAGGGATAAGATGTCGAGTCGGCATGCTATGGACATAGCAATCAGTAAGAGCTTGCACTCCTTGCATTAAAATGTCAGAAATGCATGTTAGAGTATGCTCATACTGAAAGATAAAGCAAAGGAAAGAGAAGTTGCATAAGTCCTCTCTCTGTACCGTTCTAAAGTAGTAAGAGACGGTAAGAGCAGCTGGAGGAGTAAGAGAACTCCTAAGACAGATTGGCTTAGGCACCTAAAGAGACGAGTAGGTAGCCTAGGGAATTGACAGGAGGCTTAAGAAAATGGTATTGGTTCTTGGAACAGTTTTGGGGAATTATTAGTATGGTGACCAACTGAGTGGAGATGACTTCACTTAGTCCTATGGTCTAAGTCTCCCAGAGATTGGTACCTATTTGGGAAGATGAAGACCAGGGACAAGTTGAGGATGTGGAAACCTCCTTCAGTTGTAAACCAGTACTGAGAGAGTACCCATGATTTCCTTCCAGATAACCTTATCATTAATTAAGCTGGATTCAATTTCCTTCTGATTAATAGAGGAAAGCCAAAGTTAGAGGAGTTGGAGCCATAAGACCTGGAAAAAGAGACATTCAGGCTAGCTCTAGATACAGGAAGAACCCTTGTGACACAGAGACAGACTGAGTATTGACAGGTAAATCCTTAAGATAAGGAGAGAGATAAGAATGTAAGCTAAACAGACCTGACTAAAGGTAGAATAAGAAGGGCCTAAGATAGCAAGGTACTAGGGTTCGCACCTATCAGCACTATTCAGGTAAGCGTGCTTAGGTGAAAGTAACCTAATGATAGGTAACCGTTGGGAAGTTCAGGTAGAAGTCCTGACTAAGGTATAAGCAGAGTATTGGTTCAAGCAAAGCCCGGTGTGAGAGAAAACCTAATTAGAAAAGTAACCAATGACTAGGATTGGTCCAATTGAGATTATGATAGTGAGGTGTTTTCTTCAGGGGAAATAGATATAGAAGAGAAGTAAGAAATGACAGAGAGTAACCTGAGAGACAGGTAGTCACTGCTATGAGACTCCCCCTCAGGAGAGGAATGGTTGGGCTAAGAGAGCTTGACCAGGGAATGAGTCAAAGTTGTAAGATGCCTCCTGAGGGTAATGGCTAAGAATATGGTAAGCCAATAAGGAATTGGAGTCTAGACCCTAATAGGGAAGCAGGGTGACAACCTAAGCCTCGGGTAATTAGTTAAAGGTGCCTGACTGGAAGGTCACACAGCAGAGATGTTTTAATGATTAATGCCTGCTGTGTAGTATGGTCACTTTATGATTAGCATTTGACCATAGAAACAAATGGTTAAGGATACAATAAGCCAGTCAGAGGTATAAGTCAATGCCCTAGTAAGGGAACTGAATATCAACCTGTACCTTAAGTAATCAATATGACCTCAATAGAGGCATGGTAACAAAATGAGATGTTTAAAGCTTGTTCAAATCCCTGAATAGAGGTGCAAATTCCTAAGGGATAGTGAACCAAGAGGGATAGAGATTATATGACAACGAATAAAAGGTCAATGATGACATTGGTGCCAGACCTAGATACCGCACAGCAAGATGATTAAACATTTACTATTTGATGTGATGTGATGAGAATATGGTGATCAATACCTGGCTAGAAGAATAATTGGTCAAGAGGTAAAGAAAGTTAGAAAGAGTAAAGTGAGGCAAGATCCCTCTTGAGGATGGAGATGAAAGGAAATGAATAAGAACATGATAGTGGATGGTTGCATTGGGAACTAATGCACAGAGAGAGAGATAAGCAAGTTCCTGGTGATACCTAGAGCTTAATGATGCTTAGATACATGATAATGTTAGGGACTAAAACAATATTCTTTTATGTCCTTAAGGTATCTAAGAGCATGCAACCATGGCAATCAGGCCATTAAGGAATCTAAGAAATGAGATTCCTATAGATAGATGCCACTACTTATAAGATTGAGTAATACAGTAGAGAGGCTCTCTTTGATAGAGATATGGTATTCGAGGAATGTACCCTGGCCGAGATTGCATGAGGAAAGTCTTGACCATGAAGTACCTCTCTAAGATTGGGAAGCGGTTCTCCAGATTAGAGTGACGCTGCTCTAGTAAGAGTAAGCTATCCTCTGAAGGAATGAAACAGAAAGCAAGTGGTTGAGTTGATGATGCTCCAGTTAAAGCAATTTGTCCTCCCACAGGAAAAGCAGAAGTAGCCGAGATAAGGCACAGGAGGACCTTACCCCAAAGAGAGAGTAAAACTGGTTAAGACAACAGAAGTGTGATATGCAAACAGATGCTCCTCGAGCTTAGTAGGGTACTATGGAATACTGAAGGATAATGAGAATGCGATGATATAAGTCCTCTCCTGATGCTGTCCAAACTATTAAGAGACAGTGAAGACTACAGAGTCCTAAGACAAGGTAGGCTGGCATTGATATAATAGCAAGTTAATGGGCTCTAGAGATGAGCCAGTGCCTAGGGATTCGAAAGGCACAAAGAAAGGAAAGTGACTTAAGGAAGCTAAAACGAAGGGCTAAAGAAATAGGGAAAGGCTAAGAATTTCAGGAGTTGACAGAAAGGATTGAGCAATGCCTAAGAAGACAATACTGATATCTGTGAGCAGTCTTGGGGAATAATCAGTCAAGTTACTAGCTGAGTGGAGGTGACTTATTTTATTACTCAACTCTATGGTTCAGAGTCTCCTAGAGATCCTAAGATGGCTCAGATGGATGATAGTATTCCAGGGTCATAGTGGATCCTAAAGAGGCTTACGGTAGAGCGCAGTAGCTCTCGAGGTCATAGTAGACCAAGCCTAAGAGAAAGTAGCTGAGCCATAAGGGTAAGAGTACAGTACCTCTTTGGAAAGACAATGACTAGAGATGAGTTTAAAATATTGAAATCTCCTTCAGCAGTGGACTAATATAGAGAGAGTACCCTTGACTTGTTCCAGACATGTCTATTGTCGATTAGACTAGGCTCAATTCTGTTCTAGTCAACGAAGGAAAGAAAGGAGATATGCCCTTAAGTAAAGAGGAATAGCAGGGTATACAGTAAAGAATGGATAATGGCTGTATTAAGAGAACCCGAAATGCCATGGTATTGTAAAATACCATGAAAACAGGCACACTATCATGGTATTATTGTGAAAGAATGAGCCTAAAGTATCAAAAGAAAGTGAGTAGTGGTGACCAAATGCTTAAAAGCAAGGGCCATGCTCATATGAATGACAGAAAAGTTTAGAACGACGTGTTATGTAAGTATGAAGCCCAGGGTGGAAACTCAGAAATGAGGTATAATGAAAAGTTGAAAAGGCCAGAGTTAAGTATAAGTAGGGATACTCCCCTCAGGTAACCTCTCATTAAGGGTAAGAAAAGAGATTTGACCCGAAATTTCGAGGACGAAATTTTTTTTAGAGGGGGAGAATTGTAACATCCAAAGTTTTAGGCCTAGAAGTACCAGTAATAGCCTGAATTAGATAGGCTATCAGATCCCTTTTTAGCAGAAGTCCCAAAGATGAGAAATGAAGTCAAAGTAGTTTCAGGGGCTAAACTCCAAAGTAAAAGTTTTAAGGGGCTAAAGTGTAATAAAGTTAGATGTTCCAGTAAAGTCTCGAAGGCCCAGAGAGAGAAAAGAGACTAGATATAGGCCAAAGGTTGAGTTAGAAGCCTCAAAGAGAGGATTATATGAAGTTAAGTCCAACCAGGGACTAAACTGTAAATTCTGAAAGTTATGACCAACAGAGGTAAAAGTGGAAGAGGGTACAGAAAATTTTAAGAAAATCCTAGAAAATGGGAAATAATATTCTAAGGCTCTTCTATGAAGAGAAAAGATGAAAATACCCCTGAGGCAGCTTCAACGAAATTTATGAGGTTATTACCGGTAAAAAGTATACCATGTGAGGTAATTATTTAAAATAGCAAGAGACCTCAAAAATGTATACAAAAATGAGGTTAAATGATTGAAAGGTTGTACTAATTTATAAAATTAGTCCCGCAACCAAAAGACCAGTAGAGTGGCTTTAAGAAAGTAAAGAGCCGGTTTTGCCGATAAAAGGGTATTTTAGTAAATGAATTTTATGCAAGGCTTAAAGGAAGTGTTATGGGCTAAGAAAATTCATAGATACTCTCTCAAATTAAAGAGAATTTATGGATCTAACAGAAAATAATTACAGAGGCCAGAGCACTGTAATTAGAGAAAAGAAGTTAAACCCGGAGTAAAAGTGCACCGATAAAGTATTAATCAGAGTCTTGCACTTTACTTGGGCCACAAGTCGCCACTTGTCAAGCCTTTAATGGATGGTAATTAAAGCTTTCCAAGTGTCAAGCTATCAATGGAGAGGATCTTGACTTTGGAATTTAATTACATTATGATTTAAGTTAATTAAGAGAGAGGATTAAGATTAAGTAGGTAATGACACTTGGCATAACATTAATGATGGTTGGTGGGATATTTTGTACACATTAATGAGCTCATCTCTCCCCTAAATCAGATGGCAATTTCGTGCAAGGCATGAAGAGAGGGAAAAAGAGAGAGTTTTGAGGGAAAACCAAGAGAAAGGCATCAACTTTGGTCATACAATCAAGGTTCAAGGTGAGTTCTTGGCTCTAGATGTGTTCTTGCCTTGGTTTCTTTCTCTTTTATGGTTGAAAATATGTCTTCTCTCCCTTTTGATGGCTGATCGAAATGGTTGATGAGTGGGGAAGGGAGTTTGGTTGTTAGATCTTGCTAGAACACCTCAAAGTATGGTAGATCCAAGTGGATCTATGTGAAAATTGGAAGAATTACGTGCTGATTTGATAGCTTTTTCGAATTAGTTACTGTTCATATCTGGTTCTGAAATTTGGCATGCTTAAAGTACACTCTATGAGCTTTAAATCCATGGGTAGAACACTCTATTTGGATATGTGTACGATTCATGGTGATTTTTCAAAGTTAGGGTTTGAAATCTGGAAACAGTGTTGAACTTTTGGGAGATTGTCGAGTTCCGTACAATTCTGGTACTGTTCTGAGTAGAATTGGTTCCTGAAACTATTTTTCCTTTAAATTTAACTTAATTAGCTTTCTGTGAGACTTGGAAGAACTCAATTTGGAGTTTTCTAGATTTAATTATGAATTTTCAAAGTTGAGCAAAAATTCTGGAGATTCTGCATGAACAGTACCCATGAACCAAAATTTCCAGATTTGATATTCTTGAATCTAAAGCCATCTAAAGTGGTTCTAATTGATAGAAAATAGATCATAAGGATGTAAAATGATAAGATTTATATTAGAAAAGTTAGAAAGAAAACCCTAAGACTAAGAGAAAGGGGTTGAGGTTCAAGAAAGCTAGTCTTGAACTTTATGTAATCTAATGGTCCTAATGGATTGTGTCATCATTATGACTATGTTTAGGACCTTTGGAACATCCAAGAGGATGTTTGATGATGTTGACCGAAAGCTAACATGGTTGGAAAGTCAAGGGAGTCAAAGGAAAAGTAAGAGGAAGGCTTGAGGTGCAAGGTAGTGAACTTACCTATTGTCATTGCTTGATGTTGTATGCTTGTGTGTTGCCGTGTACATGTTATTGAATGTTATTGTGACATGTTTTAGCTGCTGTAATTGCTATTCATGATGAGTAGATTATGTCTCCATGGCCATGCATCAAGAAGTTAGCTTTGAGCATGCTAGTATGTCACTAATTAACAAGAGAATAAACAAGTTGCGTGTAGTGCATGAGCATCTATTTAGCATGATTAATATGGTATTGTTTGCTACTGAGATTCCCCCGAATCTCACCCCCTTCCTAACCAACCATTTAGGTTAATCAATGATGGGCACTAATGGCATGAGAAGCAAGGAGAAGAAGTGGAGAATTATTAAGGCAAATGAATGATATTAATATTCAATGTATAATTCTCCTATGCTGTAAATTATGTTATGAATGCCATTACTTCAATGTATATGCTTAGGATGTTTATGGCATGAATGAAAGTATATGAGTATGAATGAGAAAGATTAAGCCCATGCTATGTATGTCAAAGAAATAAAAAGAATTAAAGTAAGGAGATATTAAAGGATAAAACGTAGGTCCTGAAGCAGTTAGTTTTGAGCTTCAGTTTGACCTACCAAATGAATGAGTTAAATCACGAGATTTGGTAGACCTATAGTGCACATCCCAAGCTTCAAAATGAGTGGTAAAGCACCTCATTTGGATGTGTATACGAATAGATATGAATTTTCAAAGTTAAGGCGCAGAATCTGGAAAGTCCAGATTTTACCAAACGGATAGTAATCTTAATCCAATAAACTGTATGTTTTCCATGAGGATGAGTTCAGTTGAGTATTTTTCCCTTAAAGAGCATTGAAAGAGCTTTCCGTAGAATTTTGGAACACCTCCATACGATTTTTCTAGAATTAGTTATGATTTTCTAAAGTTGGACCTGTAATCTGAAAACTAGACAGTGAACAGTAATTTTTCGAAAATTAACGTCCAAATTGAAATTTTCAAGTTTAAGACCATCCAAAGTGGTTTGGAATGGTTCTAAATGACTGCTAAGGTACTATATAAGTAAGGTGTAACACCAACCATTATTGTAAGTGTTTTGAGAGAATTGATTGGGTCTTTGGAAGTTCATGGCAGCTACATCTCTTGTCTCAATCATGGAGGGACAATTAAGAGTAGTGTGCATAGGACTAGCACACACATCACAAGTGGTAGGAACAAAAGCTTGAGTCATGGGGGTGGACTGTAACGCTTTAACTTGGTGGCTTTATTGAGTTTGCATGGTCTTTTGCATACAAACCATTTGATCACTTAGAATGGCCAACTTATTAAGAATTTTGTCAGTTTGCCAAGCCCTTACTCCATGTACTTGAGCAGTATCTCTAACTCCAAATTGTTGATTATCTGCAACCATCTTCTTTAACAAATCCCAAGCACCTTAAGAAGTCAAATCAATTAAAGAACCACCATCAATTAAAGCACATAATTGACCCTTATACCCCTTATGCATAATAACCTCTATCTTAACCCAAATTACACAATTAAAGACCATAAAAGCATAAGTTTGGACTGGGAAACATATACAAAATATGAGACTTATCAATTAATTACAAGAAGAAAAGATATAGCAGATATATGCATTTTTTTGAATAGATTATGGATCATATGATGATCAAGCAAATGATTGACAAATGATAAAATATAAATATAATGATCTTTGTCAGTAAAGTAAATTTAAAGTACCGTGTAAAGCTTAGTTTTTACAAATTTACAACCTTTGTATCCTTTTCAAAGAGAATTATATGATAGAGGAAGGCTGAGAAAAGCTTGAAGATAAAATGAAGATAGGCTTTATGAAAAACCACGTGAAGAACTATTTCAGAGAAGAAATGAGATTGATCAAACAGATGATCGAAAACTGATTGATCGATCATTTCATCGATTAAGCTAAGCACGAGTGAAATCCATTTTCACGATATGATGATCAAACACTTCTTCGATAAATGCTTGATCGAATAAGTGATCAAAAAGAGGTTTAAAGAAATATGTGATAGTGATATACAAAGAAGAGCTGATGATCAATTAAATGATTGAATAAAGATTGATCGATTAAGTTATCAATAAATGACTTGTTAAAAGATATTTTTTAAAAATCTCAGAGTAAGACCTTGATCGATCATGTGATATGAAAAGAGGATGTAGAGATAGGATGATTAATCATGTTATCAATAAAAGGATGATCGATCAACTAGTTGATCATAGACAGCAAAAATCTTGATTTTGCAAAATAACACAGAACACCTTTTTTATCAACCAAAAAATGTTTTAACACATAATGTTCAAATTGATAAAACAATGATCGATAAATTGGTTGATAATAAGTGAATTGTTCAATATAGTAAATAAGTAAGGATACTTTACTAGTTATCTGAGTCCACATCGATTAAGACTTGATCAATCAGGTGATCGATAAAAGTTGTGTTATACTCGTAGAGGTTTTATGGCATTTTCTTGATAGTTAATCAAACAGTAGATTATCGATCAATTCATTGATAATTTACTGTAACTTTTTACCTAACAGAGGTAGCAGTTATCTGACAATTGATCGATCTACTATTGATTGATTACTTGATCGATCAACTTAATAAATTCACAGAGAAGTAGAAAAACTTTGATCGATCAACTTAATAAATTCATAGAGAAGTAGAAAAACTTAAATTGTTATCATCAAAACCTTTAATCTAACAAGAATGATAAAACAAGTGATCAATAAACAATGAAATATAACTAAAGTGATTTTATAAATGGAAATATTTCTAAGTTCTGTTTAAAGTCTATTTCCTCAAATTTATATGCCTTCGTATCTTTATAAAAGAGAATTATATGATTAAAGAAGTTTGAGAAAAGCTTAAAGATAAAATAGAAATATGTTCTATGACAGATCATTGTAAAGAGCTATTTGAGAGATGAAATGATGCATTGATTGAATAGATGATCAAAAAACATTTGATCGACCATATTATCAATTAAGCTAAGCAGAAGTGACTACCATTTTTAGACTATGATGATCGAACACTTATTCAAAAAGTGATTGATCAAACAATTGATCGAAAAGTGGTTCAAAGAATACTTTGACAGTGATACACAAAGATAGGTTGATGATTGATTAATTGGTTGATTAATAATTAATCGATTAAGTGATTGATAAATGACTGTGAAAGGATGTTTTTAGAAAATGTCAGAGTAAAGCTTTGATTGATCATGTGATATGAAAAGATGATATAGAGACCATGATGATCGATCATTTTATCGACAAAAGGATGATTAATGAATTGTTCGATCATGGAATGTGAAAAAACTTATTTTGTAAACTAACATAGAATACTTTGATGGAACACATTATCGATTAATTAGGAATGTTTTAACACACAATGTTCAAACAAGTTATTGATAAACAGATGATCAATAAGGTGATGGGTGATGCAAGAACTATTCAACACAGTAAATAAGAAAAGGAAACTTTACCGTTTATCTGAGTCATCATCGATTGTCTGTTGATCGATCATCTAATCAATAAACATTATGTTATACTCGTGGTAGTTTATGAATTTTCTTAACAATTTATCGATTAATAAACTATTGATTAGATGATCGATAATTTGCTGTAACATCTTATACTCAACCAGTTTTATCAATGATAAATGACATGATCGATCAACACATGAGTTTGAATTATCTAACACATTATCAATCAAACTTAACAGTAATGGATTCAACAAGAGCTAATAGTTATCTGACAAAGGATCAATTAAGCAGTGATCAAACACTTGATCAATTAACCTAACAATTTCACACAGAAACAGAAGAATTTATTTTGTTATCATTAAAACCTTTAAATCTAACAGCATCTGCCTATGACATTTTTCATGCTTAAAGTACATATCTTAAGCTTTAAAACAGGTGGTAGATCACTTAAAATGGATATGCATGCTAAAAGTTATGACTGCTCAAAGTTAGAGTAGAGAAACTAAAAAGTAACATTTTTACAAAATGAATAGTAAACTTTCATGAATTAACTCTATGAATTGGGAAGGGTTAAATCCATATTTATATTTTTTTATCTGTAGAGGATTGAAAGAGCTTTAATTGGAGACTTAGATCACCTCAATACAAGTTTTCTATAATTAGTTATGAATTTTCAAATTTAGATTAAAAATCTAAAATTTACCAGTGAATAGCAACCTGAGAATCAAATTTCAAAATTTCAATCTATGGGCTTATTTCATGATCTGCTTCAACCAAGACGCTTCCAGATCCATACTAAAAGGGTAAATAGAAGGATGTTTGATTTTGGTATCATAGCAAAGCTTCTGGTAAATGTTTAAACAAAGCAAAGGTTTCAACAAAGGTTTTGGTAATGGTTTACACGAAGCACTGGTTCAAACAAAGCTTGGCATGAGAAAAACTTTATCGAAGAAAGTAAGAGATTACTAGAATTGGCCCAATTAGGATTAAAAGTTTAAGGTGATTTCTCCAGAGAAAATAGGCACAGAGGAGATGTCATGAATGACAGAGAGTAACCTGACAAATAGGTAGCCACTACAAAGAGACTCCCCCTCATGAGAGGAATGATTAAGCTGAGAAAACTTGACCAAAGTATGAGTTAAAGTCAAAAGACTCCCTTGGAGAGTAATGGCTAAGAGTATAGTAAGCCAAGCACCAGTATGGGTCTATACCCTAATAGGGAAGAAAAGTAACATCATAAGTCTCAAGTGCTTGATGTTACATGCTTAATTGGAATACCACACAGTAGAGGTGTTGGAATGATTTATGCCTGCTGTGTAATATGGTCAGCTTATGATGACCAGTGTATGACCGTAGGAATGAATAATCAAGAAATAAGTGATGAGGACCTTTGTCATTTGCCTTGGGGTTCTCAATCAAAAATAAATCCAAGTTAAGCAATATAGTGCAAACTCGGGTCGTTTTACTTTTGGGAGCCTTTATTAATTACCTAAGCTAGACTAAATGCCATGCAATGTAATGAAAAGGGGTTTGGTTTTTAAGATTTAAATGAATGGTGACTAAACTAAATGCAATGAAAACAAACCTAAGCTACTATATTTTTGGTATTTTTTGATAATGATGATGGAATGGAAATGAATGATAGGAAATCTCCTAAGAATGGTTTTGATGGCAATCATAGTTCACTCAAGATATTGGGAGTTTCATAAATCCATTACGTTTTCTTAATAACAACCTCAATAACTCATTGAGTCCAATGTTTAAATCAATGAACTTCATTAATGAAAACATTGTTAAGCTCTCCTAATGTGTAATTTGAGAATAATCATGCAATTGGTTCATTGCAACCCAAAATCAACTCAATATCAAAACATGACCATGTAAGATAAGAGAGAATCAAGAGAGTTACAAGGAAATATATATGTAACTACATATATTGAAGCACAGAATTCAACATTAACCAATCCAAACTACAAATGTAAATCATTAACCAATGATTACAGTAACAATCCCAAGTTCTTAACTAACAATTTACAACTCCTAGACCTAGAAAGCCATAAATTATAGCTAAAAATTGAAAACTGAAACTAAACTCCCCTTTGAAGTCTGGAAACTCATGCCACACCACCATTCTTCAAGAGTTGATAAACCCTAGCCCTTCATAGCTTCAAGAAAAGCTCCAACCGAAGTGAATTCGTCAACCATGGCAGCTGGGAGTGGAAGTAAATGAGATGGAATGAAGAAAAGGTGAAGGAAATGGATGGGGAAGAAGATGGAGGTGGAGAGGCAAGAGGATGAGAGAATAAAGGTGTTCTTGATGATAGAATGGAGTGATTGGTCAAAAATAGGGTTTCTAAGAGTTTTAGGGGTCCATCTGGGTCGAATCATATGAGTAAAGGGTCTATTTTTGCGTTCTGGATCCGAATCTGACGTTATTGATACGAGAGAGTTTGCCGCGGCGAACTCAAAAGTTGGCCACAACGAACTATTCCAGAAAAGAATTTTAGTGAAATGTTGAGAGTTTGCCGCGGCGAACTCAAAAGTTTGCCCCGGTGAACTATTCCAGAATAGTCACTGATGCACATTTTCAGACTTTTTGCCACATCACAACATTTTCTTGGAAACTCTCATGTTGTGTAATGCTTTGGTCTTTAATCTTGGCTCTAATTCTCAAGTGTCTTGCAATAAAAAGAAACAATTTGAAGCATCAATTGTCCTAGAAATCAATTGAATACAATTAATAACCAATTATGACAATTTTACCCTCAAAAAGACACTAACTCAAAGTAAGGACTCTTAATCAAAATTAAGCCCAATTATCATCAAAAGGAGCCAAAATCTATGATAAATACCCTTAAAATGATATAAAATAACATAGAACAATTGGGTTCAATCAATAAGTTAATAGGAATAAAATATGAGTTTATATAAGCTAGTAGGAATGAAATATGAGTTTATATACATAATGACTCTGTTCCTTTTGTAGTTTAAATGGTAACTAATATTTGAGACCAGAAGGAGAGTCATAGTAGGGGAACAGCCAGAAGAACCTCATAGTCCCCATATGTAAAAGAAGTAACAATGAATCATTTGGAGGAACAGTAGAAGATAATAGAAGAGATTTGACCTAATCAAGCTCGGCAGGAACGAAAGTGAGATTCTACGATTGCGGTAGCAGTGACAGCAACAGTAGTAAACCTGTGACAACCTGAGCAGGGAGTAGTTAGAGTGCCTTAACTACAAGTTCAACCTTCAGGTCTGCTAGTTGATCAGGCAAGAGTAGCAGTAGAGCAATATATCTAATACTAGATTAGTCACTTTTATAAATACAACTCGCTTGCTTTTGAGTGGACTTTTGATATGCAAGTAGTTGAGAATTGGATTACCTAGTAAGAAAAGATATTCAAGGTTATGAATTGTCTGTCAGGGACAAAGGCCTAAATAGCCATGTATGGGTTGGAAAAAGAAGCTGATTGGTGGTGGGAGAACACCGAGCTAGTTTTGCAAGCTAATAATACCCTGATTGCGTGGGAAGTATTCAAGGAACAGTTTTCCAGAAATACTTTTTGTGATCGGCAAGGGATATAAAGGAAGCCAAATTCCTTACCTGAGGTAAGGAGACACAAAGCCTTTTGACGAGTACTTAGTGATTTGACTGGTTTCCAACATCTTGGGAGTCAAGATCACAAATTAACCGAGGATTGTACCATAGCGGTACAACCTCAGGCTTTTTCACTTGTTGAGCCTTAATTAAAATCTGTCACATCCTGAGAAATTTCACCTGGACATAGGAAGTTAAAAATTGGGATTAGGGCCAATGTAGAAACTAGACGGGAGATGAAACAACTCTTGATGTGAAATCTCAATAAGGTTTGGGTTGGTATTTTCATAATTATTAGTCTAAGAAGGGCAAAACAGGAAAATTTGAGAAAATTCTAGGAAATTCCTGAAAAATGGGAAAGATACAAATTAGAGATTTTAGAAACTCGATTGAGGCCTGAAAGATAGATTTATCACAAAAATAAATTATTATGAAATTTCTGTTAATGGAGATTTTTCAGGAAAATATTAGAAAATTGGAGAAAAATAATATTTTAATTAGTTAGAGGCCTTAATAATCCCAAAAAAATATAGAAAAATCATCTAAATATTTATTTGAATTTATAAAATTTATTTTAGGCCTTGGAAGCTTAGGAATTAATTTTAGGAAATTTATTTTTTTGCAGTGACATCGATAGAGGCCTAATTGGAGAAAATTCAAAATAAATACCTAGAGGTGGAAAAAATTCTGAAAATTTCTAGACCATGTTCTTATATCAAAAGGTAAATTATTATGGATAGAAATGGATTTTTGGAGGTCTAGAAAAATTATGAAATGTTACTAGTGAATAGTAACCGATAAAGCGTCAGAATGGTTTGGGATTTTGATTTGGTTTGTGGGCCATCTTTTTAGGCCATCTTAAACTATTTGTGGGACCCACATTGAGCCTAGTTAAGGTCTAATTTCATGCAACTTCTAGACTGTCACACCTTACTTATATAATATCTTAGAATCCATTAAGAATCTTTTTTGATCACATTAGATGGTCTTGAGCTCAAAATCTCCTTTAGGACGTTACTTTTCCAAAATTACTGTTCACTGTGTAAATTTCAGATTACAGGTTCAACTTTGAAAAATCATAACTAATTCTACAAAAATCATATGGAGGTGTTCTAAAATTATACGAAAAGCTCTTTCAATGCTCTTTAAGGGAAAAAGATATCCAATGGTACTTATTCTTGCCCAATTCATACAGTTTATTGGATAACAATTACTGTTTATTTGGTAAAATCTGGACTTTCTAGATTCTGTGCCTAAACTTTGGAGATTCATATCTCCTTGTGTACACATCCAAAAGAGGTGATTTACCTCTCATTTTAAAGCTTAGGATATGTACTATGAGTCTACCAATACTCGTGACTTAACTCATTCGTTTGATAGGTCAAATTGAAGCCCAAAACTAACTGCTGTAGGACCTACGTTTTGTCCCTTAACTAACTTTTGCATTAATTCTTTTAATTTCTTTGACATGCACAACATGGGCTTACTCTTTCCCATTCATACTCATGCACTTTTATTCATGCCATAAACATTATAAACACACACACTGAATTGATGGCATTCATAACATAAATTTACAACATAGGAGAATTATACATTGAACATAATCTTAATCATTAACGTCAATACTTGTCCGCTTTCTTCTCCTTGCTTCTCATGCCAATAATGCCCATTGATGATTGATCTAAATGGTTGATTAGGGAGGGGTGAGATTTGGGGGAATCTCAGTAGCAAACAATACCATATTAATCATGCTAGATGGATGCTAATACACTACACATAACTTGTTTATTCTCTTGTTAATTAGTGACATATTAGTATGCTCAAAGCTAACTTCTTGATGCATGGCCATGGCGACATAATCTACTCATCATGAATACCAATTACAGCAGCTAAAACATGTCACAATAACATTCAATAACATGTACACGGCAACACACAAGCATACAACATCAAGCAATGACAATAGGTAAGTTCACTACCTTGCACCTCAAGCTTTCCTCTTACTTTTTCTTTGACTCCCTTGACTTTCTAACCATGTGGGCATTTGGTCAACATCACCAAACATCCTCTTGGATGTTCCAAAAGTCCTAAACATAGTCACATTGATCATACAATCCATTAGGACCTCTAGATTACATAAAGTTCAAGACTAGCTCTCTTGAACCTTAACCCCTTTCTCTTGCTTCTAGGGTTTCCTTTCTAGCTTTTCTCACATAAATCTCATCATTTTCCATCCTTAAAATCTATTTCTTCTCAATTAGGACCACTTTAGATGGCTTTAGATTCAAGAATATCAAATTTGGAAATTTTGGTTCGCAGGTACTATTCACGCAGAAACACCAAAATTTTTGCTCAACTTTGAAAATTCATAATTAATTCTAGAAAAATAAAAATTCAATGGTTCCAAGTCTCACTGAAAGCTTCTTAAGTTAAATTTAAAGGAAAAATAGTTTTAGGAACCAATTCTACACTTAACAGTACCAGAATTGTACAGAACTTGACACTCTTCCAAAAGTTCAACACTGTTTCCAGATTTCAAACTCTAACTTTGAAAAATCACCATAAATCATACACATATCCAAATGAAGTCTTATACCCATGGATTTAAAGCTTACAGAGTGTACTTTAAGCATACCAAATTTCAGAATCAGATACAAAAAGTAACTTATTTGAAACAGGCATCAAATCATCACATAATTCTTCCGATTTCCACATAGATCCACTTTAAACAACCTCTAGTCAATGTGTTCTAACCAAGTTTAACATCAAAATCATCCTCCTTTAACTCTTATTAATTTTGGCCAGCACCTTGCCCTAAGGGAAACCAAACTTTTCAACCGTAAAAACCAAAGATTCAAAGCAAGAAACAAGAGGAAACAACTTACTAACCTTAGATCTAAACTTAGTTGATCAAAGTAGGTGTCTTCCTCTTGATTTAAGCTTCAAGAATCAAAATTGCAAGAGTTTCCCCTAGTGTTCTTCAGCTTGGTTGAAAATACGAAGGAGGGAGGGTCTATTTATAGCAAAAAATTTGGCTTGAATGGACCAAAAATGCCCTTGGTAGCTAGAAGAAGGAGTAAGGGCAATCTAGGAAGTTCAAGTGGACTTTTGCATCATCATTGCATCACTTTCTTACATCATGCTTACCTCATTCTTCTAGAAGATGCCAAGTGTCAAGAATGTGGTGGAGGAGAAGGGAGATTAGATCCTAGCCGTTGGATCAAACTTGTTTCATAAGTTTCCTCCGAATTTACTTGGCCCATGTTTTTCCGGCTTTCTTTATGGCCTTCCGGAGCTCAGAAAATTCTTCTATCTACTCCATAAATTTCCTTTAATTCTAGAGAATATCTATGAATTTTCTTAGGCCATAACACTTTCTTTAAGTCTTGCATAAAATTCATTTACCAAAATACCCTTTTGTCGGCATAACCGGCTTTTTAATTTATTAGAGCCATTCCACTAGCCTTTTAGTTGCGAGACTAATTTTATAAATTAGTCCAACCTTTCAGCCATTTAACCTCATTTTTGTATACATTTTTGAGGTCTCTTGCTATTTTAAATAATTACCTCAAATCATGTACTTTTTATCGGCCTTAACCTCATAAATTCCATTTAAGCGGTCTCAGGGGTATTTTCATCTTTTCTCTTCACAGAAGAGCCTTAGAATATTATTTTCCATTTTTTGAGATTTTCTTGGAATTCTTTGTATACTCTTCCATTTTTACCCCTGTTGGTCATAACTTTCTGAATTTACAGTTTAGTCCCTGCTTGGACTTAGCTTCATATAATCCTCTTTTTGAGGTTTCTAACTTAACCTTTGGCCTGTATCTAGCCTCTTTTCTCTCTCTGGGCCTTCGAGACTTTACTGGAGCCTCTAACTTGATTATACTTAAGCCCCTGAAAACTTTCACTTTGCAATTTAGTCCCTGAAACTGCTTTGACTTCCTTTCTCATCTTTGGAACTTCTGCTCAAAAAAATTCTAGTAGCCTATCCAATTCAGGCAATTTCTGGTACTTCTAGGCCTAAAAGTTTGGATGTTACATAGACCCTATCATTTTAATTAAAATAAAATCCAAAATTTATGGATAAAGCTTGGAAAATTCTAGTAAAAAGCCACATGGATAGATCTTAAGGGTTCTTGCACTTGATGGCTGCCAAGTACCCCCTTAAGTGGCAGCTTGGAATAAGCTTGTTTAAGTGATGTATGGAGTGGTTTTTGAAAGAAAGTCAACCCAAGGTCCTATATTATTCATTTCGACCAAGGGGTGTTTATGGTACAACAGTTTGTTTTGTATCAATTTGATGATTCCAATGGGTTTAAAATGTGTTTTTGTGTTGGGATATACTAAAGGGAAGTGTGAAAAATCATTGGAATCAAAAATAGAATTTTTGAAAAGTCATATAACCCTATTCGGCCAAATTAGCTTGATAGGGAATGAGTTTGATTTTTGTAAAATTGATTAGGTATTTGAATTCCTCATGAAAAATTGTGTAGGATTGAGCCAAGAGGTCATTGTTTCCAAAGGAGGAACAATATTGTTAAAAATCAAAGAAAAAGTGGGAAAATTGTGTAGGTTGAAGTTAAAGTGTTATGTTTAAGTTGTGTAGTTGTTAATGTAGCTTGTATTCATGCTTGAATCAATAGGTTTTGTGAGGAGGAATCAAGAAGAATTATAACTCCTTGAGGAGGCCAAAATTGTCAAGTGTTAAAAGGTAACATTGAGTTATAATTAGATTGTTTATCTTGCTTGTTAATGTGATTATGTTGTTTGCTTGGATTGAGGAACTTGTGTTATGGTTATTGTTGGTTGGATGACCTTGGTTTGTGCTTTGGCCAAATGCATAGAATTAAGTCAATGTGGAAGTGTTGATGTTCCTCTCCTAGCATGATGTTAAATATGATTTTATATGGCTTGAGGATGTCTTGAAGTTTTGTAACATGTCACATTGTATCTTGATTCATTTACATGATAATTATAGTTCATTTGCTACTGAGATTTCTGTGAAATCTCATTCCTCCTATGTCAATTTATGTACTAAATAGGGAGTGGCTCATCCATGGATAAGGGCAAGGAATTGATATTGGGATGAAGGAACATTATGGATTATTTAATGTTATATGATGTTATGTAATATTTTGACAAACTATGTGATGATGCTGTAATGGATTATGAATGATATTATGTTATGTCTATATTTGTGTAATGTGCTTGGATGCTAGAATTATGGATGATGGATTGCTAGTATGAAGTAATGCAAGGAAAAGGAATCAAAATTCAAGAAAAATGGAATTAGGGGATAAAATTTCCCTAAATAGTCCCAATTTTATGGCACATAAAATAATAAGAAAATGGATGAATTTGGATGACATTTGGCAGTCTTATAGAGCTCATTTTTAGCTTTAAAACAAGTGGTAGATCACTAAAATTGGATTTTTGTGCTAAGAGTTATGCCCTCCCAAAGTTGGGCTAAAATACTGAAAATTCAGAAATTAACCAAATGAACAATACAACTTGTCGAATTGTCTAGCTCTGTTTCAGATGGATATGTCTAATCAGTATTTTTCCTTGATAAAGGACATGACAAGCTTTAAGTAGAAATTAGAACCACTTCATTTTAATTTTTCTATATTTAGTTATGAATTTTCAAATTTGGCCTAGAAAAATGTGAACAGTGTACGGACAGTATGGAAATGGAAAATTTCAAACTTGAAAATTTTCATTCTTGAGCCATGGGAAATGGATTATATGGGTCCAATTGACGTATAATATGATAATAAAAGAGGTGTGACAAAATCTAATGGCTAAGTGTTTAAGGAAGCTTGTAAAAGTGGGATTTGGTTATTTAAAATCAGATTGAGAAATAAAAGATCAATGCAGAGAAAATACTTATTTTTGGGGTTTTTGTTATAAAGGCAATGCAAAAGGATGATTTGGATTAAAGGGATTCAATAAAAATGACTTTGGCAATGGGGATTGAGCTATCCTTACTCTTTCAAAATAATTAGGAGTTTAAAACCACTAAGTCTGAATTGAAACCCTAAATGATCATTTAGGTCCAATGCTTGAATTAGTGAAAACCACTTTGATCAAAATGAATCAACACTTTTTCAAAACACTATTGTGAAAACCACTTAGTGTGTAAATGAAGAAGATGATTCAATCCTTCTCCTAGTTACTGATCAGCATACAAGAGTTAATGGCAATCAATCACCTAACAATAATCATTGCAATCAATTAAAACCCAGTGGTAAGAGATAAAGTCATATATACCAAAAACACATTGTATCATTCAATTCAAATACAAATAAATCAATCATAAGGGAAGACTGATCAGTCATCCAAAGTGGTAATATAGCATTCAACCCTAAATCTAGAAGTTCAAATACATATAACCACAAAGATTGAAATAGAAACCACCAAGATCACCAACTTCAGCCACTTATAGCTTCAATCTTGCTCCAATCAATTTCTGTACTCTTGACAGCCATGGATGATGAAATGGATATGGAAAGGTGATGTAGAGATGGAATAGTAAAGAATAATTGGTTTTATATGGGAAACTTTTTCCTATTTTCAAAATTTTAGTAAAACCCAATAGATTTTTAATGTTTGAACTATGATATGAAATGAAAACAGAAATCCAATTTTGAAACTCAAATGAATAAAAAACCAAATAATAAAACAAGCGATAAGCATGTAATATGTGACTTGCCTAAGGTTAGAATTGAGAGATTGATGTTGGAATGAGGTAAAATTGAATAATTTTTGAATGAAAATGGTAGAGAGTTGAGAGGAATTGATGGAGGCCAAATCTAGGTAGAGTCTGACTGTTGATTGTATCAAAGTTTGTGCATTTAACCTAATTTGGAAGCCCACAATGTCAGCTAAATGAAACTCTGCCTTTTGTTGTCTGAGATGTTTCATCATGGCCAGCTAAATACTTCACCATGGCGAAGTGATACCAAGAGGTGCTACCGAGAGTTGAAGGCTTCACCGCGACAAAGCCATATTTGTGCTGCGGTAATGGTGTCTAGTGAAGGTGATTAGTTTAGGTTCTTCTCTTGGCTTGGATTTCTTCATCCTTCTTCACTTTAGGCTTCCTATGATGCTTTTAAAGGTCCTTGACTCCTTCCTCAGTTCTCCAGATCCATTCATTTACCTATAACATCAAAATAACTTCTCATAGTATCTAGCTCTTCACAATCCAAGGTAAATGAAAATCAGTAAGAGTCATTAAAAACACTTAAAAAAGAATGAATTAAATCCAAAAGGTGTCACATCTAGTACTATGGTAATTAGGAATAAGAAATATTTCTAAATAATTAAGGGTAAAAAATAACAAGGAGAAATAGAAGATTTTTGGTGGAAAATAATTATTATAGTTTTCCAAGCCATTTATGAAAATTTTGACTAATTAAAGAAAATTGGTCAAGAATAATTATGGAAAAATATTTTCAAGCCTTAGAAAATTAAGAAAAAATACAAACAATGTTCCTTGAGAATTATATGAGATTATAAAATTGGTATTATGACCAAATTGTGTCACACCTTACTATTAGATCCATGTAGGATTTAATTAAAATCATTTTAGGCCACATTGGATGGTCTTAGGCTTAAAAATACATGGAAAAACGCTGATTTTCGGATTTTTACGGTTCATCGGGTAAAAATCCAGTTTCTCTGGCCCAACTTCAAAAATTCATAACTTATTCCACAAAACTCCAATTGGGGCGGTTCAAAATTATATTTAAAGATCTCTAAGCCCTCTTTCAAGGAAAAATAATATCATGATCCAATTTATTAGGAAAAAGTGTCAGTTTTTTGTGAAATGCAACACTGTCCATTTGCCAAAAACCTTTTTTCCCAGATTCTGACTTTTAACTTTAAAAAATCATTATAAATCGTATACTTGGCCATTTTTAACATATTACCTATCAATTTGAAGCTCAGGACGTTATCTTTCATCATACCAAATTTTATGATTTAAAGCGTTCAGGAGCATAATCAAAAATTTGCGTGAATCAGACAGGGTCAGTGTGCATCCAGCACTGTTGGTGTAATATGTACATAACCAAATAAGTTCACAAAATTTTGTGGTAAAACACCATTCTTTAGCCTCCAATCTGCAGCTAGCTCATAGTAGTTTCAGGCCCTAAAATGTTAGATTATTTTTGGGGGATGGAATTTTGAGAAATCCCAGTAGCAAGATCAATCAACCAAACATTAACATGCATCATTATAAAGCATCTCAACATTAGCTATCATAGGAGAACTAATCTTTTGATAAATAGGCAACCTCAACATGCAAGGCCATGGCAAAAAATGCAAGGAGCAACCATATCACAACATCATAGTTCAACCATATAATAGCAAGCATACATGCCATAAATAACAATGCAAAGATAACATTAATGGCTAATAGATCCTACTACCTTAATCCAATGCTTTTTTGTTTTCTTGTTGTTCCTTCTTGCTTCCACAAGTGCCAAACCCTAACATGGTAATCCACATAAAAATGGCAGCAAGAGTCACCAATCCATTCCTCATAAAAATCAACACATAACTCAAATAATTTCTAAACCCCTTAAAGCTTTCATCTTTATTCTTGGATTTTTAGAGTTGGTTTCCATAAACCCTAAAAATCACTTCTTGACTCAACCCTACATGATTTTTCATGTAGATTCCAAATATCTACTTGGATTTAACAAAATAAATCTCCTTCCTTCATTTTCAGTTTGACCGAACCCTTAGGGTTTGAAACCCAAAAATTGCAACTTTGATACTATGGCTTCTAACCTTTGTTCTTTCGGTTTAGCCTACACTATTTTTCATTTTGAACACATTGAAGTCTCAAAACTCTGAAAAACATCTCCTAGGGTTCATATCTTTCTTTCGCCAAAAATAATACTCAAAGAAATAACCATGAAAAACTTCTCAAAACAACATTAAACCACTTGGATCTACCATACTTTGAGGTGTTCTAACAAAATCTAACAACCAAACTCCCTTCCCACTCATCAACCATTTCGACCAGCCATCAAAAGGGAGAGAAGACAGATTTTTCAACCTTAAAAGAGAAGGAAAACAAGACAAGAACACATCTAGAACCAAGATCTCACCTTAAATCCTTGATTGATGACCAACGTTGATAGCTTTCCTTGGTTCTCCTTCCAAAACCCTCTCTTTTCCTCTCCTCTTTGCCTTGGACGAAATTCCCATCTGATTTAGGGGAGAGATGAGCTCATTAATGCTCTCAAAATATCTCATCTACCGCATTTAATGAAAGTCCAAGTGTCAAATGCCTAAGCCTTCTTGAAACCTCTCTCTTAATTAACTTAATTCATAATATAATTACATTCCAAAGTCAAGATCCTCTCCAATGGTAGCTTGACACTTGGAAAGATTTAATTATCATCCATTAAAGGCTTGACACATGGCTAAGTGTGAGCCATTTGAATTGCAAGACTCTAGTCTTGCTCTATCGGTACACTTTTACTCTGGGTTTAACTTCTTTTCTATAATTACAGTGCTCTGGCCCCTGTAATTATTTTCTATCTAATCTATAAATTATTCTCCTCATTTTTATCTTCCCAAATTTCCCTCTCTTCGTCTGAAATTAAATTTTCCAATAATTAAATAAAATAGAAAACTAATTTCCTTCTCTTTAGTGGTTTTTTTCCACTTTTCAGAGGAATCAGGAAGAATCTTGGATACTAGAGGGCCTTCTTTTAATTTCATAATATCTTATAATTCCTTGGGATATCCTAGGAATTTTCTTGGAATTAATCCCCCTTAAATATATTTATTTGGAATTTTCCAAATAAAAACCTTAAATTAGCTTAAATTGCCCTTAAATTCCTTTGTAATTTCTCTAGGGGCAATTTGGTCATAAAACCAATTTTATAATCCCATATAATTCTTAAGGAACCTTGTCCTTATTTTTCCTTAATTTTCTAAGACTTGAAAATATTTTTCCATAATTATTCTTGACCAATTTTCCTTAATTAATCAAACTTTTCATAATTTGGCTTGGAAAATTATAATAATTATTTTCCACCAAATTCTCCTATTTCTCCTTGTCTTTCTTTGACCCTTGAATACTCAGGAATATCCTTATTCCTAATTTTCATATTACTGGATGTGACAAATTGCCCTTAGAGAAATTTCAAAGGAATTTAAGGGCGATTTAAGCTAGTTAAGGTCCTTTATTTGGAAAATTCCAAATAAATATTTTTAAGGAGAATAAAATCCCAAAAAAATTCTTATTATATCCCAAGAAATTATAAGAGATTATGGAATCAAAATAAGACCCTCAAGTATCCAAGATTTTTTCCCAATCCCTGTGAAAAGTGGAAAAATACTAAAGAGAAGGAAAATAGTTTTTCTTTTTTATTTAATTATTGAAAATTAAATTGGAGACAAAGAAGGCAAGTTTGAAAGATAAAAATGAGGAGAATAATTTATGGATCTAACAGAAAATAATTACAGATGCTAGAGCACTGTAATTATAGAAAAGAAGTTAATCTCGAAGTCAAAGTGCACCGATAAAACAAGACTAGAGTCTTGCAATTCAATGGTTCACATTTGGCCATGTGTCAAGCCACCAATGGAGGGGATTTAAAGTTTCCAAGTGTCAAGCCACCAATAGAGAGGATCTTGACTTTTGAAATTAATTTCATTTGGCATTAAGTTAATTAAGAGAGGATTAAGACTAAGTAAGCATTTGACACATGGCATAGCATTAAATGTTGGTGGGTGGGATATTTTGTGCACTTAATGAGCTCTTCCTCCCGCTAAATCTGATTAGTGGTTCGGCCAAGGCAAGAAGAGAGGGAAAAAAGAGAGCTTGAGGTGGAAACAAGGAAGAATCAACTACTTTGGATCAGGAAAGCTTGGAGTTAAGGTTGGTATTTGATTCTATGTTGTTCTTTGATTGTTTCTCTTGAGTTTGATGGCTGAAAAATTCAGTTTATTCTCTCTTTAGGTGCTGGCTGAAATGCCTCTTTGAGCAGGGGAGGGAGTTTGGTTATTAAATTTGCTAGAACACTTCAAAGTATGATAGATCCTAGTGATTGCAAGTGGTTGTAGGTTGTTTTGAAGTGTTTTCTTTGATATCTCTCTTAAAGTTCATTTCAGTCAAAGCAAGAACTGTACCCTAGGATCTATTTTTCAAATTTTAAGGCTTCTATTGTGCTCAAAACGAAAAATGGTGTAGGATAAACCTAAAGAACTAGTGTTGGAAGCCATAGAATCAAAGTTACAATTTTTTGGATAATGAACCCTAATGCTCGGTAGTTCAAAACTGAAAGAAGGAATTTTATTTTGGTTAAATCCAAGTAGATATTTGGAATCTACATGAAAAATTATGTACGAATGAGTTAAGAGGAATTTTTTAGGGTTTAAGGAAACAAACTCTAAAATTTAAAGAACAAAGGTGGATGCTTTAAGGGACAAAGGTTATCCT
>NW_021631943.1:0-30464 GCF_004799145.2 Neltuma alba
ATTGCTAAAGGTTTGTCATGTTCATGTTCTGTAATAAAACTGCCACTTCTTATACTGTTCAAAGGCATTTAAATTAAAGCGATACTCCAAGTTGCATTCAAGTTTTCGATTTATCTTAACCGTTATCTCTGGTGCATAATACCAATCAATTATTCTTTAAATGAACATGAGGATGATCAGCCAAACTTTCAAATTAAAGATATTGTTGTTATTTATAGTAACAACAATTCAACATTAAAGATTACTGAGAGCTTTGCTACAGATTAAATTAGAGAATATTTCTCCTAATGTGACTTAGCTTTTTAAAAATTTATAAGGCTTGAATATGATATCATACTCATAAGAATCAGATTCCTTTTATTTGACCCAATCACCATTACTAATTTCCATTTCTATAAAAAAAACTAGTTAAAATTATGATAATCGATTTCAGGACAAATATAAAACTACTTTTTGATGAAGAGAGAAGAGGATTACATACTTGTTTTCGTACAGGACAAGCAGTTCCCATGGAACAACGATAATAAGCTCGGGGACAAGGGTTTCCTTTTGCCATCTTTTGCCCATATTTTCTCCATTGGCATCCATCTGCTATCTGTCAGTGCCAAAAACATAATGAAATTTATTATGTAAATTTCATCACACAAGAGGGGAAAAATAAATTAATGCTTCATATATAACTATGGCTAAATTATTCAACTAATTAATCTCATTTAATTTATCTTCTACAATTTCATAGTAGTGAAAACCACCTTGAAATCTATCATCATACACGTATATATGGAGACCGTACCCTTGTATCATTAAGTTATCTATTATTTGTTAACAAGCATGTGACACGTACGTCAAAAGAATTATTCACACAAATTAAAATTTGAAAAGGTCTATTATCATTGATGGATTTTGGAATAACAAATTGATAGCATAATTATTTACTAAAATTTAAAATCTAGATTTTCTTTCAGTGATCTTAGAGAAAAAGCGTCTGTGGGAACCCACAAACCTTTCTTTTTTCTTTTTTTTTTACATAGTTAATATTATTACCGGTCTTTACAGTTTAATTGAATTTTGGTTTCAATTCCTGTAATTTCAAATACTTTGTGTTGGTACTTATAGTCAGTTGATTTGAGTTTAAATATAGAGAATAAAACCAAAACTTGTTAAAAGTTAAAAAACCAGTTGTTAAACTTAGACTAAATAAAACTATGAAGAGCAAATATAAAGACCACTAACAATAGTATTTACTCCTTTCTCTTTTTTTTTGGGTGAAAAGTATTTACTCCTTTCTACATTTACGGTCATGTGCTTAGAGATTATTTATTCGCAAAAAGTTAACAATTCATGGGGGATTCATTGACAAAATTTCAAAATCAAGAACTATATACTCTTTTTTGGTTACCCAGAGTATCCTCCCACTCGAATGGTGAGAGACTAATTTCTCGGGGTACTATCAGGCATCGCAGCAGGGACTTCTCCCAACAGTGTTTATTCCATACACACCACCCCAAGGATCGAACCTAGAACATGATATTTAAGGTGCCCAAGTCCCTTCCACTTCTTAATAGTTTGTGTTAGAACACCAACAAGCCCAATTACATCTATCACTAAACAGTAGCCCAAGACATACACACCTAAAGCCTAAACACAGCACGACACTCGTGAAAATTGAAATTGTATCTCTCAGTACATGTGTGCACAGCTAGCTCTAAGAATATTCTAGAATATTTTTCTGTATATATACCCTTGTAGACTATTCACAATATGGAAAATGATACAAAGTCATTTCAGAATTATGTTTCTCAGTCTCTTTGTTACTGTTGTGCCTTTTGTCTACTATTTTTCTTCTTTTGCTAAAATGGTATCAGAGCTGTAGGCGTCACCGCCATGGCAGATCCCTCAAAGAGCCCAATCTCCCACTCCTCTAGTACCTCTAACCCTATCACTTCCTAAACCACTCTCTTTAACCCTCCCAATGTCTCATACTTCATCATCGTCAAGCTAAACCATGAAAGCTACCTTATATGGAAGGCACAAATATTGCCATATCTTTATGGCCAATGTTACTTCTATTACATTGATGGTTCCAATCCTCAGCCTCCAACCAAACTCTTTGATGGCACTCCTAATCCAGCCTATATCAAGTGGTTCAAGCAGGATCAGCTGGTGCTATATCTCTCCTCATTTCATCTCTATCTGAAAAACTTATTGCTCAAGTCGTGAGACACAAAACATCCAGAGCTATGTGGATGGCTCTAGAAACTATGTTCTCTCAACAGTCTCAAGCTAAATACCTCCAACTCCACCAACAACTCATCATTTAAAGGAAGGCGGTGAGTCCATTTCTGAATATCATCAATGTGCCACTCTTCTTGTTGATTCCTTGGTAGCCACAGGAAACCCAGTCTCTGGTGTTGATTTTAATATTTATCTCTTTGGTGGACTTGGCTCTGACTATGATTCCATAGTCACCTCACTTACTATAAGGCGAGAAATCCTTTCCTCAGAGGAAATCCTTAGTCATCTTCTTTCTTATAAAGCCAAACAAACCCAAAACATAGGCACTCAAGTTACTCAAATTATGGCCAACACTGCAAAAATCTTAGATGGTCTCCTTCCTACACTTACACAATGAGGTAGACGTGGCTGCTTTTTCAGAGGTTGTGGAGGATGATTTTTTTCGACAATAGAGGTCATGGATACAGAGGTGGCAGAAACTTTTATGGGCAGTGTGGTGGTCGTACAGCACCCTCTCTCTTCCCTACCACCACCACTAATATCTGTCAACTGTGCCATGAACATGGTCACACACTGTTTGCCTGCCCTCATCGCTATGATCATAACTTTCGGCCTCCTCACACCAATTCTTATTCTGCAAATTACTCTATCTTCCTTTCAGCTATGGAAGATACACTTTGGTATCCTAATACAGGAGCTACTAATCACATGACTACAGATCTTTCAAAGCTAAATATCCACTCCATTCCTTACTAAGGTCATGAACCTGTGCAAGTTGGTAATGGTGCTCTACTCTCTATTCACAACACTGGTGCTGGACAACTCACCGCACAAAATGGCAAATACCTTCTTACCCAACTTCTTCATGTTCCTAATATCTCTCAAAATCTTTTATCAATCTATCAATTTTGTGTTGATAATAATGTTTTCTTTGAATTTCACGCTCATTGTTTGATTGTGAAGGATGCCAAGACTCGCCAAACACTGCTTCAAGGTCCCAACCATAACAATCTTTATCCTCTACGTGGATTGCAACCTTCTTCATCTATTGTTGCATGCCTTTGTGTCCGTGCCTCTCTCAGTCAATGGCATAATCGTTTGGGTCATCTTGCCTTTCGCACAATTCAACATATCATCTCTTCCAACTCCTTACTTGTTTCAACCACTTCAGTTCCCTCTCAGTGTTCAGCATGCAGAGTCTCCAAGAGTCATCGTCTATCTTCACCATTGTCTCCATACTACTCATCTGCTTCACTAGATCTTGTTTTTTTTTATGTTTGGGGTCCCTCCCCTATTATGTTTGTAGATGGCTATTGTTATTATCTCTATTTTATTGATAATCATTCTCATTTTATGTGGTTTTTCCCTACTAGAACTAAGGATGAAGTTGTTCCTACCTTTTTGTCTTTCAAAACTCTTGTAGAAAACTTGGTTAATAGAAAAATCAAGAGTTTCCAATCTGATTGGGGTGGTGAATTTTGCCCTCTTAAGAAACTTTTCTCTTATCTTGGTATTCATCATTACATAACTTGTCCTCACACTCGCACACAAAACGACACTGTTGAGAGACGCCACAAAACAATTGTTGAAACAAGTCTTTACCTTCTCTCCTACACTACACTTCCACACAAATTCTGGTCTTATGCCTTCTCCACTGCCACATATCTTCTTAACAGACTCCCCATTCTCACACTTAACAACCTAAGTCAATTCCAACAATTATTTCACAACAAGCCCAATTACCAATTTCTCAAAGTTTTTTAGCTCTGCTTGCTGGCCCAACTTACGTTCCTACACTAAAAACAAATTAGAGCCAAGATCCACTCTTTGTGTCTTTCTAGGCTACGATGCAAATCACATGGGCTACATTTGTTTACACCCTCCCTCTGGCCGAATCTATCTCTCATGTGATGTCCTCTTTAATGAAACCCAATTTCCATATCATCACTTAACTTAAACTGCCACTCAGCCCAATCAAATACCACTCTACCTTTTGTTTCTCTAGGCCCACATTCCATAAGCCTAACTACTTATCCTCCAAATCCACTTGCCACTCCCTCCCTCTTCACGTGACTCATCTCCTTTCCCTACCAATCCAAACCCTATCACACTGTCGACATCACCATCCTCTCCCTTTCACGAGTTACCTTCTTCCTCCAGCTCTGCCTCACCTCTGCCCTCTGCAACTCAAATCGGTACAACCCTTCTCCATCCAATGGTCACCAGATCCCATGCACACATCTCCAAACCTAAAGTTTTCTCAGATGGCACTATACCGTGGCCCTTATGTCGAGCTCTCTCTGCCATCACCTCTCTCAACTCTGTACCCTCCTCTATCACTGAAGCCCTTAAACACGCTTTATGGCGCAAGGCTATGGCTGAAGAATTTCAGGCGCTCCTTGACACTAAAACTTAGCACTTGGTCCCTCCTGATTCTCCTCAAAATCTCATCAGGTGTAAATTGATTTTTCACATCAAATACTCACCATTCAGTGCAATTGATCCCTTCAAAGCTCGACTTATTGCTAAGGGCTTTTACCAACAACCTAGTCTTGATTATTTAGAAACCTTCTCTCCTATAGATAAACCTATCACTATACACCTAATCATCTCCCTGGCTGCTTTAAAAGGGTGGTCCTTTTGGCAACTCGACGTCCAGAACACTTTTCTTCATGGTTCCCTCACTGAAAACATCTACATGTCTCAACCTCTAGGTTTTATCCATCCTAACTATCCTCACTTTATCTGCAAACTTCACCATTCTCTTTATAGCTTACAACAGGCTCCTCAAGCCTGGTTCTCTTGTCTCAGCACATGCCTCACTCAACTTGAGTTCTCAGGTTCTAAATCTAATCCTTCGTTATTTATTTTCAACTCTCCTTCTTGTCAGTTGTATGTACTCATCTATGTGGATGATATTATCTTAACTGGCTCTTCTAATGATGCTCTTACTACTCTGATTATAATTGTCAGCTCTACCTTTCTTATTAAAGATTTGGGGCCTTTACATTATTTTCTTGGAGTAGAAGCTTATAGAGTGTCTACTGGTCTTATTATGTCTTAGCATAAATACATTGTTGATTTGTTAAAACGTGCTAACATGATTAAAGCTCACTCTATGGCATCTCCAGGCTATAAACACCAAACTTTATTCTACTCATCCTTGCTTTTCTGACCCTACTCTTTATCATAGCATAGTAGGTAGTCTCCAATATTCATCTTTCACTTGTCCAAATATCTCCCATGTTGTCAATCCTATGTGTCAACTTACACACGAGCCCATTGAACCACACTGGACTGCTGTAAATTGCTACTTGTGTGCTACTGCTTATTATGGATTGCATTTCAAATGTTCCCTCAATCTCTCCTCGTTCTCTGCTGCTGTTTATGAAACTCCACCTCTTGAAGCTTACTCTGATGCAAATTAGGGTGGTTGCCTTGTAGATTCATGATCCACTGCTGGTTTTGTCATCTATTTTGGTCCTAATATTATATCTTGGAGTTCCAAGAAACAACCAACAGTTTCCAGATCCAGCACCGAGGCAAAGTACTGTTCCCTTTCTAATACGAGCAGTGAACTCATATGGATTCAAAATCTACTTGGCAAGTTAAACATTTCTCTCACTCAAGCTCCAATACTGTATTGTGATAATTTAGGAGCAACCTATCTTGTTGCTAATCCTGTCTTCCGTTCTCATGCTAAACACAGCACTGGACTACCATTTTGTTCAAGAAAGAGTGGTAGCCAGACAAGTTCATATTGCCATTGTCTCCTCCAAAGATCAAATTGCTAACATTCTAACCAAGCCTCTCGTCACAAATAGATTTCTACAGCTAAGGACGAGTCTTAATGTCACACTAGTGCCATAAGACTCCCGGGGGGATGTTAGAACACTAACAAGCCCAATTACATCTATCACTAAATAGAGGCCCAAGACATACATACCTAAAGCCCAAACACAGCACCACACTTGTGAAACTTGAAATTGTATCTCTCAATACATATGTGTACAGCTGGCTCTAAGAATATTCTAGAATGGTTTTCTGTACATATACCCTTATAGTGGCACTGTTCATGATATGGAAAATGATATAAAGTCATTTTAGAATTATGTTTCTCAGTCTCTTTGTTACCGTTGTGCCTTTTGTCTTGTATTTTTCTTCTTTCGCTAAAAGTTTGGAGAAAAGTATGGCTGATCGATATGGGCTTGCTAGGCGGATATTATGAAGCCAAAAAAAGTAGAATATAATTTGCAAAATTAATGAATGAAATCAAATACTAACCATTGGAGTCTCAGATCGAGCTCGAACAGAAACACGAGCTTTCCTGACGAGTGATATGGTTTCTGATGAAATGCTTTTTGTATGATCACTATTATGATGATCGTTCCCATAACCTTTGTTAAGTGGCTGATGATCATTATTATTTGTGCTCTTCTCAATCTTGCATTCCATCAAATCAAGCATATTATTATTGCTTTTGCTTTCTCTCAATTTGCCTTCACTTTTATTACTATCTTCAACTAATAGCCCTGTCATATTCATTCCTCTTTTCCTCTCAATCTGATCTCCACTGCCTTCTTCTACCTACACAAACCCAAACACAAGACAACAAATTTCATATGCATGTACTGCTACTTAATTGGTCTGTTCAAGAATCTCCAAAGCATGCAAAATATTGAAAATAGGGAAATTATAATGAATGCTAATGTCACGCTAAATATTATAGTGATAATATGTATTAGAGGCTACTAATTAGCCCATATGCAAGAATATGTATACATGAAATTCTAAGAGGAAAGAAAAAGAAAGAAAAATTAAAAGAACTATCTAATCTGTAAAAACACTTTGCCACGTTCAAGAATGCATTGATTCAACACAATGGTGAGAAAAAAACACATTACACTAACATTGTTCAGTAAATACAGAGTAGAAAGGATTGAGTCTATATATATATATATATATATATATTGAGGATGGTTTAGTCAAAAATGTGTATGCATATATATTATATATCTCTCAAACAAAAATTGCAGATGAGAGTTTTAGCTTAATTTTCATCTGACAACGGCTTAATCACATGTTGATGGTTGGACAAAGAATACAAGAGAATGAAAGCCAGAGTCATGATGAAGTTAGAACCCCATGAATCTGGAGCCCAGAAGCGAAGAAAAATCCATTAATTTGGAATAATAATTAGATTAAACCAGAGTACTGCAACCCTCTTTCTCTCGATAATTTTGCTTTATGTTGTATATATTTGATGAGAGGCTATCTCTCTCTCTCTCTGCATATATATATAGATATAGATATAGATATATTACACATACCTCATTATTACTTTGCGTCCGCTTGAGCTTGGTAAGTTTCAATTTCAGGGCATTGTAGTTTAGGTTCACTTGATCAAGCAAATCTCTCAGACGTTGATTTTCAGCTTTTATCTGCTGCAATTCAGCTAACAAAGCTACATACTGAACCCAGAAGGTTAAATAAATTTCAGCCATTTATATCCTTCAACATGATGAAAATAGCTACTACCTCCATTCCTAAATATTAGAGGTAGGCAGAGGATTCATTTTGACTCTAAATTTAAGACCTCAACTCACTTTACTTTTTAAATTTATAATTTTTTTTATCAAAATACTCTTATTGATTACACATGTTAAGAGGGCTACAGATCAAAAGGTAGCTCCTATACACATAATTAAACAGTTATAAAGAGTGTAGTTTAGGAAAATCAAGACATATTTGTTGTAAATAGCTAACTTAATTAATTTATTTAATAGTCATAAATCATTTATCAAGCTCTTATGTTAAGGAGCGGAAACAGTACTATATATACAACACACACATCAACAAAGAGATTACGTGCCTCTTTTTTCTTGTTCTCTTCCATGGCGTATGATGCCCCATCATCCACCATCGATCTGTTGCTACTGCTCGTCACAGTCACAAGATCTAAACTCGCCTGCATCATAAGTCTTCATCAAGATTAAATTCAAACTGTCTAAGCACACGTCCATCTACATAATTGTGGCTTCTAATGAATTTCCTGCGTATTAAAAAAGTTAACAAATAAAAAAGTATAGGTTTCAAATAAAGGATGATGAAACAGCCATTCATACCAATGTAATATATCATGAAGATCGATCTCAGTGCACAACAGAGAGAATTGAAGGATTAATGATTTATTATTAATTACTTACATCAGCGTGAAGCTCTGTGGGCCCGTTTAGCATCATCAGATCATCATCATGATCATGTTGATAATCATCAGTCTTGATTTTTTTGTCAGAGAAGAAATCCATCTCCTGCAGGAAACGTTTCTGGTGATAAAACGACGTCGTTGAGGGAGAAGAATGGGCTTCCATGGTGAACGTGGAAGAATAAGAAGAAGAAGAAGTACCTGATGCGGGTAAAAGGAGGAAGAAAGTGGTTGAAAGAGCATCAAAAGAGAGTCATGGAAGGGTGTGTGTTGTGCCCACAAGTTCTAACAGAAACAAGAAGAGAGAGAGAGAAGCAAAGGAATAGAGAGAGAGTGTGTTGAATGAGTATGGGGATCAAATAAGAGTCATGGAGGGGTGCTTGTGGTTGTGCCCACACGTTTCAGGAGGAGGTTGTTTTGGGGGGGGGGGGGGGGAGTGAAGAAGTGTGTGATAGTTTGAAGTCAGAGACAGAAAGAGATGCCATAAACTCGGCAAAAGAAATGGTCGCTTTGGACGACTCAGACCATTTATTTATTCTTTGAAAAATATTTGGACACGCGCTGAGGTAAGATGGTGCGTAAGCTCTACACGTGGCGCTTCTTTATTGCTCCATGTTTACATGGCCAAAATAAAGACTCAAGTTATTCGTGGCGTTCCTCCATCGCATCTGCTGCAAATCATCATCACTCCATTACAATATGAGGAATGCTTAGTTATATAATTTAAGTATATATTTATTATATTTTATATTTAAATGTGGAGGCACAGCACAATAGATAAATAAAATTCTGATATAAATCTTTTTTATTTAGAATTTATTATAAATAAATTAATAATTTGTGATGAGTGCATATGCATATGTGTCTGTGCATGTAAGCCTTAGCTATGTTTTGTTATTCAAGTAAAAGTTTCTCACACACATTTTTTTTTTTTTTTGCCAAATATGTACCATCAATATCTAAACCAGGAAGAAATTTTTATATTATGTGATATAGATGAGATGACATCTTTATTTTTCACCAAGTAACGAGCTAATATCATGTACCCGTGCTTGTGACGGATATGTTTTTATGTAAACTACCACCTCTGTTTTTAATTATAAGATCCCATTTGTAATATACAAACAAGATCTGATCTTATAAATAGGACCTTAGGTAGTACTGTTTATTAATATTCCTTCGATTCTAAATATAAGACCCTTATACACACTAATATAAGAGTCTTATATTTAGGACCGGAGGAGTAATAAACAATTACTTTTCACAATTTTTATAATATATGAAAATTAGAAGATTCAGTTATTCATGATAATAGTTATATTATAACATAAAAAAAATATTTATCATCAGTAAGTTTTCACCTATACTACGCCTAAAATGTCCTCTCTTTTTTTGGGCCGCCTAAAATGTTAACAAAACAGGATATGATAAATTTTTTCTCTGGGAACTTGACTTTGTGGATTAAAACTTTAAAAAGTTTTCACGTATCCTTTTAGAAAAACGAATAAACTCTTAAATTTAAAAATTTTGGTCAAATCGCCGCGTTGCCAGCAGCATCCGACACAATGGCATAAAATATCTGAAGCTGAACCACAAAACGTAAAGATAAAATTCACATCCGATGCATTTTGTATATACTGCCTCCTAGAATTAATTAGTATAAAAGTTAGTTTAACTTTCAATTTAATCATACATATAATATCTGAATTTATTTTATTTCTTATATTTATCTATTTTTTCAAGATAATCCTTATAACAGTTACATATATTAAAGATTTTATCACATATTAGCTCTACCTAATACATATAATTAGAAAAGATATTTTAGGAAAGATAATACTTATTTATTATAAATAACTAACTTAAATAATTTTCTTAACCTACTTAAATTAGTCAACTAACTCTTATATTAAGGATCAAAGATAATATAAAAGCTCATTTGATTTTTATTTTAGTCTAAATATAAGATCTCAATCCACTTTACTTCTCATATTTATCTATTTTTTTAAGGTAGTTCTTATAATAATAATAGTTCTAACTAATATATTTAACTAGTAAGGATATTTTAGGAAAGACAATATCTATTTATGATAAATAACTAATTTAAGTAATTTTCTTAATCTACTCAAATTAGTCAACTAGCTCTTACATTAAGGATCGAAGGTAGTATTTTATAATTGATGATATTAATAATTTTATGACCATCAATCAATAACTTGAATAGAAATATAAAAATTGAGCAAAAATTAATTTTTAATTTGATTAATATAATTTTGACTCAATTAAAACTTAAGCCTTAAATTTCGAGTAATTATACACTCAGTTAAAATGTAGTTCCTGAATTTTTATTCAATGCAACTAAGTTCTTAAAATTTTAACCATTTGAAGTATCGGTCCTTAAATTTTAAAAAAATAAAATTATATATATTTTAAAGTTTAAAAAAATACAATTTTAAATGGTTACATTTTATAAGTTTAATCTTCTAAAAAATAATTTTTTTTCATTTTAAGTCCATATCACTAGAACAAAAAATTACAATTTTAAAATAAAATTTGTATATTTTAAAACTATACAAAATTTTTAACTATTACTACAAGTTTTTTAGGAAAAAATATGTCATTAATTGTTATTTTAGATTAGATTTGTCTTAGGTTTAAAAATACAACTATATATAATGTTGGAAAAATTCAAAAAAAAACGTTTTAAATAAAATTTTAATAAATAAAATTTTAAAATAAAAATATAAGTAATTTACTTAAAAAATTTTCAAACTGAATTATAATTTGGGAAAAAGACAGAAAAATACACATCCAACTCCAAAAGCCCAGAAACGTCCGCCCAATTCCACAAATCCCATTTTGGTACCAAGAGACCAAATTGGGATTATTATGTGAAAGGAAAAGACCACATGGCACTTCATTTTAAATATTATTTTTAAAATATCACAGCCCTTACTGGCCGGCCGGTCAACGGACCTCCGGCAGCGGCGGTCACCGGAGCTCCGGTGACCAGTCGACAATTGGTCACCGGAGCTCCGGCGGTCGGAATTTTTTTTTTTGAAAATTTTTACAACTTCAATATAACCGTTAACAACTTTTGTAATGTTATTCACAACTTCAGTATAACAATTAACAACAGCTTTTCTGGAAAATTCAACAAACTCCGGCGACCGGAAATAATTATTTTGAAAATTTTTACAACTTCAATATAACCGTTAACAACTTTTGTAATGCCATTCACAACTTCAATATAGCAATTAATAACAGCTTTTTTGGAAAATTCAACAAACTCCGGCGACTGGAAATAATTTTTTTGAAAATTTTTACAACTTCAGTATAGCGGTTAACAACTTTTGTAACCCTATTAACAACTTCATTATAGCGGTTAACAACAACAAACTCAAGCGACCGAAAACAATTTTTTTGAAAATTTTTACAACTTCAATATAGTGGTTAACAACTTTTGTAACTCTATTAACAACTTCAGTATAGCGGTTAACAACAGGTTTTTGAGTTTGTTAAAGGCATTACTAAAGTTATAAAAATGTCACTTTTTGAATTTAAAAACTTGTTGTTAACTGCTATATCAAAGTTGTTAACCGTTATATTAGAGTTGTAAAAATTTTCAAAAACACGTAATTGTGAACGTTATACTGAAGTTGAAAATTTTTACAACTCCAATATAACCGTTAACAACTTTTGTAATGTCATTCACAACTTCAATATAGCAATTAACAACAGCTTTTCTGGGAAATTCAACAAACTCTGGCAACTGGAAACAATTTTTTTGAAAATTTTTACAACTTCAGTATAGCGGTTAACAACTTTTATAACCCTATTAACAACTTCAGTATAGCGGTTAACAACAGGTTTTTGAGTTTGTTAAAGGCATTACTGAAGTTATAAAAATGTCACTTTTTGAATTTAAAAACTTGTTGTTAACTGCTATATCAAAGTTGTTAACCGTTATATTGGAGTTGTAAAATTTTTCAAAAAAACGTAATTGTGAACGTTATACTGAAGTTGAAAATTTTTACAACTCCAATATAACCATTAACAACTTTTGTAATGCCATTCACAACTTCAATATAGCAATTAACAACAGCTTTTCTGAGAAATTCAACAAACTTCGGCGACCGAAAACAATTTTTTTGAAAATTTTTACAACTTCAGTATAGCGGTTAACAACTTTTGTAACCCTATTAACAACTTCAGTATAATGGTTAACAACAGGTTTTTTCAACCGCTATACTGAAGTTATTAACCGCTATACTGAAGTTGTTAATAGGGTTACAAAAGTTGTTAACGGTTATATTGAAGTTGTAAAAATTTTCAAAAAAATTGTTTCTGGTTGCCGGAGTTTGTTGAATTTCCCAGAAAAGCTGTTGTTAATTGCTATATTGAAGTTGTGAATGGCATTACAAAAGTTGTTAACGGTTATATTGGAGTTGTAAAAATTTTCAAAATAATTGTTTCCGGTCGCCGGAGTTTGTTGAATTTCCCAAAAAAGCTGTTGTTAATTGCTATACTGAAGTTGTGAATAGCATTACAAAAGTTGTTAACCGTTATATTGAAGTTGTAAAAATTTTCAAAAAAAAAAATTCCGACTGCCGGAGCTCCGGTGACCAATTGTCGGCTGGTCACCGGAGCTCCGGTGACCGCCGCTGCCGGAGGTCCGGTGACCGGCCGGCCAGTAGGGGCTGTGATATTTTAAAAATAATATTTAAAATGAAGGGCAATGTGGTCTTTTCCTTTCACATAATAATCCCAATTTGGTCTCATGGTACCAAAATGGGATTTGTGGAATTGGGCGGACGTTTCTGGGCTTTTGGAGTTGGAGGTGCATTTTTCTGTCTTTTTCCCTTATAATTTTGGGCATTGAAGTTGGTGACTCGAGAGACGCGAAGAGACGAGAAACATCCACGAAGCTTCGTAGGGAACCATTCCATTAGCAAAGTTAAGAACCGCCGGTCAAAACTGCCGATAGTTGATTTCCGGAGGATCATATGTCGGCCCCACCTATTTATTGAACATTTTAAATATATTTACCTATACTAAAAAAATCTTAAAATATGGTAACTTAGATAATAAATTTTCAATTTTATCTCTATACTATAATAAATAAAAGATAAAATAGTATATTCATACTAAAAATTTAATGAAATAATTTATAAATAGAACAAAAAAAAATATTTTCTCTATGTTTTATAAATAGGAATAAAGGAATATTTCATAAGATATAAAAACAAATTGGGGGGAAAAATGCATATTCGAACTTGTGTACCTATTCTTTGGAGCAAAAATGTACTTATTATAAGATATTTTAATTATATATTTTATATTATATTATATTATTTTGTTTTAATTAAAATATCCAAAGTATGGCCCGTTAGTCAGTTAGGCCCAGTCCAGGTAGGGTTCTAGACTCAGTGCTTTTTAGTCATTCTTGACCTTGATGGTGGGTTAAGTTTTTGACGGTTAACTGAGTGAGCATCTGTGAAAACCTGATACATGGCTCTTGAGGTTCCCTGACTGTTATTCTAATCCAGATCAAGGCCAGAAGCATTGTGGATTGCTTCTTCAGACTATCTAGCATGGCGAGAGGTATTTATAAGTCTTCCGCTGCTACTCTGATGATTGTAGAATTCTATATGACTATTTGGATAAATATATGTGTTCATATAAATTGTTCTAACATGTGGCATCAGAGCCAGGTTTTGGATCTCTCTCTGCCTGCTAAGCGTCACATATATATATATGTTTTGATTTGCATTTTTTTTTTATATATCAAAAGGCATATGTGATTTGGGCTATTGGTGCGGAGGGGATTGATTTCGACCTCCCATGAGCATCGTGCTTTTTGAAAATGCTGCGAGTCACCGTTTTCGGCCTTGAAATCAAAACTTCGAATTCAACTCTAATTTTTGTTGGGCTTCACTTTGTGAAATGAATTGAATAGGATTTCTGAAACAAATCTTTTGCATCTTGTCGTCTCTCTCTCTCTCTCTTTTTTTTTCTCCGCCTTAATGATCGTCGGAAAGGAGACCCATAATCTTGTTTCCTTTTGGGTTCATTTTATATTTTGTCTTTGACACTTTTTGTGCGAAATCACAGTCAAAATATTGTTTCACTTGCCTCTTTGGTCATTTTGAAAACTCCAAAAGGACCATTCTATCACGTTTTGTTTTCGAGTTCAAGAAACAAAATTTTCCAGGAGTGGCGGAGAACATTGCTCCATGTTGTGTGAATCAGGGTTGCCTCTGTGGGTTGGGAGTCGGGTAGGTTAACCCGACTCAATGGAGATGGTGATCCAAACGCATCATGTGGTGGCCAGGCGTGAAACACTGCGTTTCACTTATTCTAGAAGCTGGGCTGCGCGTTTTGGGTTGAAACGAATTGGGCTTCTCTCTAATTTATTTGTTTATTCATTTGAACTTTCAGTTTCAGGTTTAGGCCTACTTTTGGGCTTCTGCAATGTTTTTTAAACTTCTGTTTTCATTTTCGTCAAACTGGGCCGAGATTGGGTTTTATAATTCTGGATTTCTACCTTTTCCAGTTATGGGCTCACGGGTTTTATAATTCGGACAGTTTTGGTTTATTTTCAGAAATAGTTTTTTGGGTTGTGAAATTTATTTCCAATTTTCGGAAAATTTTAGAACCATTGCTGTTAGGCCTATCTGATTAAATTTAGATTGGGCTTTTAGTCAAATTTCAGAAACTTCTTGAGCCATATATTTGTTGTTCTAATTTCTGAAAAAATAGGCTAATTTAAATTTTTTAAACTTTTCGGCCTGATTTAATTGCTTTGCAATTTTCTTAATTTCCAGAGGTCAGATATCTGAATGAATACTTGGGTTTAAATCATTAGTTTTTTATTCTGGAAATTGTTCTGTGGGCCTTTATGGTATTAGTGCTGTTTGGAATGGTTTGTGTGATTTTTCAGAAATTATTTGAGCTAAATAAATGTTGTATGAGTTCTCTAATTTATTATTTGGGGCTCTTTTTGGGTCTGAACATTTTTTGCTTGTTTCTGAAACTTTAATTTTTGGGCTCTATTTTGTGTTTTGTTATATGAGCCAATTTTGTTTTATTTCCAGAAACAGTTTTTGGCTAAATAAAGTATTATTTAAATTGGTTTTTATTTATTTAGCCATAAGGTTTATCTATAATCTATTTCATGCACCATTTAAATTGTTTAAATAAAAGAGAAATCAATTTAGCTATTTTAACATACTGTGAAATTTTGCAAAATTCTTTTTGTCCGCTATTTAATTGTTTAAACATTTGTTTTAGGCAATCATATATTTGTTTGAGTTTTGCAAAATTATATTTGATTTGAAATATGCTGAATTTGATTTATTAAACAATTTTTGGGTGCATAAAATAGTGGGAGAATTTAATTTTAGTTATTTAGTTGCTTATGTTGCTTAAATTAATTGGTCAAGTTCTCCATTATACTGTGCATATATAAGATTTAAATGCACATAGTTAATAATTGTGATTAGCATGCAAGGTTGATAAGGAGTAGCCACAGCATCCTCTTACATAGTGCATGGATAGATAATCACATACAGATTTTAAAATATCAACTATAATCAATGAGTAATTATAATTTGATCACATAAATGGTTTAGTTGATTAAATTATGTAGTTGGAATTCTCATTGATATTGTGTGTGTATATGGACTTTAATTGTACATATATGACATTAGTGATTAGCATATATATTTGTTCAAGGAGTAGCCACAGCATCTTTATTCACATGTTGTATGCATATTTAATCACATGTGGATTTAAAATATCAATTTTGGTTAAATGCACAATCAATACACACAATGATTTGATGTCTTTGTGATGCAAATGTAGAGTTGAGGAGTAGCCACAGCATCCTTACATGTACATGTATTTGTCTTAATAGACAAATCATCACATAAAGATTTAAAGACATCACTTGTAATTAAATATGTAGTTATGGTTAATCTTTGCCCACAGGTAGATAATTATAATTACATATTTAATTAGGGTGGGATAGAAACGGCCTTATGATTCCTAAGTAGCCCATAGGTATTAGAAATCTAAATGTGTTCTAGTTTCACCAATTAGAGAACATAAATTTATGCTATGCTAAAGTCTTTACCCACAGGTAGACTTCAGTGATACAAAATTTATGATTGTATGATTTACATTGGTAAATGTATGCTTAAATGTGATGGTCAAATGCCTCATAAAGTGTTGTTGTAAGCATGATTAAAAGTTAATTCTTTATTTTGCAGTATTATTGTTATCTTTTGAGTTAGAGACAATTATTAAGCCTAGAAGAAAATAAATGTGACTTCTTCAACTAAATTGAACTTGACATCAAGAAAGTTCTAGTGCCTATTAATTCTAGCATGCAAAATGAGATAGTATCATGAGACTAAATTGTCTTAATACAATGATCTCAATTAAGAGCTGGTTATGGGTACATAATGAATGGAACAAAAGTCAAGAAATGGGCTGAAGGATGAATTTGAGAAATTCTCATAAAGAGTCATTGCATTGTATGCAGACTATAAAGTGATTCTCCATAAAGTGTATTGGCACAAATAATCTCCATTACTGTTGGTGAAAGAGATTCTTAATTTATTATCTCATTAGTATGAGCTATATACGTTTTCATAAATACATGCAAGATTAAGTATTTATTGAAAATGTATATATTAAATGATTGGCTCAAATTTGAATAAGGATGAGATTTTGAATAAGGGTTATTTAGTCACCAACCTTAAGACCATAAAGTGATGTGCATATATAAGAATTATATGTTAATAAGGAAAGGTCTGATTGGAGATAATGATGGATAAATTATTGCCATTGGTGCATTTAAAATCTCATTTTGTTTGTACTAATCATGAGAAGGATTTCTTCAAGTTGTGTGGTGCATAATAGTTTCAAAGATCTTCATGAAAGGGTCAAAAGGTTTATCAAGAATGAGATTTAATGATCTCTTAAACCTTATTGATTCCAATTTATGTATAGTTTACATTAAGAAATACGTAAACCATCGCACGACTTTAAGAAAGCTTGAAGAGTTATGATTAGTGAGAGATTACATATACTATTATTTATTGTAAGTTTGTGTTCTAGTAAATGGAATTACATATTTTTCCTATAAGTGGCCTCTCACAATGTTTGATCACTATTTGCCTTATAATTGTGTAATGTACAAGGCAAAATTGGATGGTTAATCTGACAAATAGATTAATGTAGTGAGATCAACAAGGGAGATAGATGGTGAGTACATCAATGATGGACAGTAACCTAGTCTATATATTAAGTTTCTTCATATAAGAAATCACTAGGCGATGTTGTTGAGAGAAGAAACATAATATTAATAGACATATTGAGCAATAAGGTTTACAATTTGTTTTTCCTTTTCGGGTACACACTCAAGACAATTATGTATATACTAAATGAGATTCCAACCTAATTTGTATTTAAATTCTTTTGAAAATCTAAAGAGTTGGAAGCTTAACTTATTATATATACTTGTAGAAAAATTGTCTTATGAAAGAAAGAGTGTAGAAGGAAAATATTTCTTGAGACTTATATTGCATATTTTGATGAAAATGCATAAAAGTCTCAAGCATCCAAATGTTTTGTCCATCATATTTTAGTATAGTATTTGGAGGAATGCCAAATTCATTATTATTGCCATGATTAGTGGGAGTGATCAAACTAATCAAGAATGATCACATATAAAGAACAACCTCTAATTATGGTAGAACATTGGTTTGGCATGGCACTCATCTTGTTAAGGTGAATGTAAAAACCATCATGAAGTTCTTAGATTCACAATTGATCATGTTTGAAATTAAGAGTATCAACATTAAGAATTCCGTCAATTATACAAGGAGTATTTGAAAATATATAAGGGATATCTCAAAATTGATGGGTGATACTCTTTTTCTGCAACTTCAATCTCATTAACAGATTGAGTTAAGATCAATAGTGATTGAAATTTGGTAATTCGCTGTAACTACATGATGTACATAAAAGTATTCAGCTAGAACATAAATATAAATATGGAGTATGACCTCAATTTCATATTTCAAGAAATGAAATAAATTCCAAATAAAGGCATTGCTTCATAATAGATATGTGAGATTTCAAGGCAAACAATAACGTTTGAATATTTGTATAGTTGCTAGTATGCAACATTAAGTAATACAAAAGAATATTGTTTGCCAAAGATTCTCTATGGAGAAAAGGAACTTATTATAGTGAGATATTACCTCCTATATTAATGAATAGTTCCCACCATATCTTCTTGGTACCAATGTCTATATTGATTTGGAATATTGTTAGAATCTTTCAATTTTTGATACAAGGAGAGATACATGAATTAGTAAAAGAGGTCAAATAGTTTATACAAGGAGAATTTGGTCCATGAGCAAGTCTCAAAATAGTGATGACTAATATATCATAATATACTCACATGCATGATCAAGTTGAGAATATCATGGTTTTGTTTGTATCACTTGATTAGTGGGAGTTGGGTCATCTATAATTTGCATATAGATGATCCATATATTGTTCATATTTATGACTCAAGGTGTTACAAATGAGAGGATGGTCATTGTTCAAAAGTTGTGATATTATTGGTTAAGGTGTTGTATTCTTTTAGAATACATAAATGGATTATTCTCAAGGTACTTGAGATTATCATAAGTAATATATAATCACAAGTACTTGAACATCCACGAATAGATGACATTTGTCATGTGTAACATACTTGATACGAGGATATGATCAGATTGTCTATATGTCTCTAATATGATCATCATGTAAAGGAGATGATGAGTATTTCTTCTAAGTCAATTGGTAGGATATTGCCTTGTTTAAATGTGCACAAAATGGGCAATGTCATTACAATGAATATTAGTTGGAGTTACAAGTAAATTAATACTTGAATGATAACTGAAAAGCTGCAATGGTGAAGTACATTACTAAATGTACATTAGGTATCATGCTTCACATATATGAGTCAATTTCTTTGAATGATTGAGATCGTTCAATTTAGCTGGATGAGTTAGCAACAAATTGTTAACATTGTGATACATATTCATGCTTAATGAACAAGTTGCATCATGAAGGAGTGCAAGATTGCTAAACAATCACTGATTGTTTCCTTTCATCATGAAGTGTCTCTTGTAATCATTCATAGAGGCAAGTTGTAAGATTGTTGATTAATGAATTTCATCATAGGATTTTAAATTATTGAATTAATTTCAAATTCATCAAAGGTGTTTATTATATGACCATGGATTTAATTGGTCATAAAACACATAAAGCATAAATCCTTTGAATAAAGAGCATGCTATTAAAAATGTCAAAGGATCAATATCTTATCAGAGATGGATCACATGTAGTGATCTAAATGAGGTGTTATCAAGTGATGAAATTCAAATTTTGGTTTGTTGTCTCAAGTTTGGTACCTGAATTATGTGAGATTAACAAACATTCAAGTTGGAACCGAATAAACATTTAAGGTTTATTCATAAAGTTATAACCCATTAAGTAAGGATGCTATTTGTAATACATGGAAGATAATACTCGATTAAGGGGACTTATCGCCATGATTCTAATAGTATTGCCTTAATTAACCTTGACATGTCAACTGACATATTATGAACGGGCCAAGTGGGAGAATATAAGATATTTTAATTATATATTTTATATTATATTATATTATTTTGTTTTAATTAAAATATCCAAAGTATGGCCTGTTAGTCAGTTAGGCCCAGTCCAGGTAGGGTTCTAGACTCAGTGCTTTTTAGTCATTCTTGACCTTGATGGTGGGTTAAGTTTTTGACGGTTAACTGAGTGAGCATCTGTGAAAACCTGATACATGGCTCTTGAGGTTCCCTGACTGTTATTCTAATCCAGATCAAGGCCAGAAGCATTGTGGATTGCTTCTTCAGACTATCTAGCATGGCGAGAGGTATTTATAAGTCTTCCGCTGCTACTCTGATGATTGTAGAATTCTATATGACTATTTGGATAAATATATGTGTTCATATAAATTGTTCTAACACTTATTACATCTAGGTTTATGGCTTAACTAGGGGGGGGGGGAAATATTCGCAAAAATTGTTCCCATAGACATCTAACATCGTAAGGTTATTTGAGGAGCAAAAATTAATACATATAAAATGTTCAAAAAGGGTGAAACTCTTCATGCTGTTAGTTAAGTGAGCTTAACGTCAGTTCAGCAGGAGCTGTGGGTCCCACGTGTTATGTTACATGTAAATGTAGGCAAGTATACTTTTAAAATACTACCTCTCATTCTTAATATAAGAGTTAATTGACTAATTTGAGTAGATTAAAAAAATTAGTTAAGTTAGTTATATTTATAATAAATAGGTGTTGTTTTTTTCCTAAAATACTCTTACTAATAATGTGTATTAGTTAGAATTACCATTTAATGAAACTTCTAACATATACAACTACTACAATGACTAACTTAACAAAAATAGTTAAATATAAGAGATAAAATGAATTGGTGTCTTATATTTAAGACCAAATTAAAAGTTAAATTAGCTCTTATATTAAGAATTCAAGGTAGTATTATACTATAATCTACAATGTAATTTTGCCCATTTATTTATTTATTTTGGGGAAGTGCAATTTTGCCCATTTAGCACGCACTGATTGTGAATATAAGAAATATTCACATTTTATTTGACCCAATCGAACTGCAGACGTAAAAATACATACATGTATTCAAATTAATCATAACTCTCTGGAACACATCATATGGATCGATGTAGAAGGAATGGGCAAGAGAGTCAAGAATCAACCCTTCCAAATGGGACTTGAATCAAAGTGTGTTTATGTGATAATTTGTTCACAAGCCTCTTGGAACAACATTCAAACTCGAGTACAATTTTTTTTTTTGTAATTAATCTCATCACGGTATATAATGCTTGCCAAGAAAAACATAAAAAGATCTATCGTATATAATGTGCAAAGTGCAAACATATAAATAATAATCTTCTGGACAAATTTTCAATTTTGTAACTTCGATTATTTCTTTCCTTATAAATGTGTGTGTGTGTGTTCGCTTGGCGCAGAATGGTAACAGCATATAAAGGTTGTAAGCAAAAACAAATACAAGGAAAAGAAATATACATATATATATATATATTAGGAAAAAAAATTCCCGAAGACTTATACCAGGAAAATTTCGTATATCATGATTGTTGTTATGCTAAGGTCAAATTCAAACCATTTGGCGATTCAACAATATACAACTTGATAAAGATTTTTCTTCACTTAGTAGGAAGGGGTTGACATGCATATTCATTTTTAATTGCATTTTAAAAACTTTAAATTGTATATATTAAATATAAACATTTTATACTCTAGGTAAATGTGTGTCTTTAATCCTTTAAGTTCATATAAAGTTTCATCCTGATCTTTCAATTTTTTTGTTTTTGATGAAACGATCTCTTAATTTTATAAAGTGTGTTTTAAAGTCTTTTAACTCTAACAATGCTAAGAGAGTAAAAAATGCTAATGAAATTTTAAATATTGAAAAAAAAACTTTATTAAATACTGACATATTAAACTTAATGTTTAAAATAATAATGATTGTTATAAAAAATTATTATTTGTGACTAACGCCTTTAAAATTAGAAAAATGAAAATATATTACATCAGGGACTACACTAAAATATTGTTTAAAATTGGAAGATCGAATTTGTATATTTTTACCAATTGCGAGCTGCATGTATAGAAATCTGATAGGTTCATGGTTCAGCTGCCAATTTACTTGGAAATTTTTTTTAATCATATTCCTCATCTATTTCAATATTGACGACATATCGATGTGAAAAAGGTCCATAATTAACTTCCCTGTTAAAAGTATAATATGCAAACGGATTTGTTAAATTGAATCCATATAAACAAATATTATTTAATTTTTGGTATAAAATAGGTAAACTTGTACCTTTGATTTTTTTTTTCTTTAACATTCGGCAAGTTTTGTTTTATTTTCTTAATTTTATAAAGTGTCTTTTCAGTCTTTTAATCACATCATCATCATCATCATTATTTCATTAACAAAAAATTCTGGCGTTATAATTTTAAATATCAACAAAATTCGCATAATATTGACACATTAAGTTTGAATTTTTAAAAAAAAATAATTGGTAAAAAAAAATTATTTGAGACTAACGGCATTAAGATTAAAAGACTGAAGATAATGTATAAAATTAAAAAATCAAATTAAAACTTTGTATAAAATTAAAACACTATAGATATGCTTTTCCTATAAAATATCAAGCAAAGGTCATACCAATGCATTCAAATAAAACAATACGTGTCTGTTTGGTTCAGTGAATGATATAGAATATAATGAAATGTAATGCAATGTAATAAAATATAATGTGATGATGATTAAATGAGCTTGTTTGGTACGTCATTAAGAAAAGATAATACATAGACATAAAAATGTTTGGTTGGATTATAAAGAACATGGGAATAGGTAAAAATAAGGGGGAATTACAACTAAGTCCCACAGAAGAGAAATAATTACTGAAAGGTCCCAATAACAACCTCAACAGCCTATAATAACAAGTCCTATAGTGAGAATGACAACCCCTGAGACTTGTTTTTTAATTGTTTTTCTTGTTTGGGACCTCATTGTAATTCTCCCTAAAAATAATATACCAAGAGACAAAATTATCCTAATCTACATGCTCATATATATATATATATATATATATAAAATTAAAATTGTCTATTTTTTCCTCCAATAATAACCATATCCGCACATATAATGAAAAATAATGGACAAATTAACCCTATCCGTCCATATGCTTAACATATCAAAATATAAATTTTTATACATATAATAGGAAAAACTATAAAATTGGCTCGTACCCATATATATATTAATTAAAGTATAATGTAGTTTTGATAATTAAAATTGTATCTATATATAATTTATATACATATATTTTTTTCCTTTCCAGTGCAATGTATATTAAAATTAAAGAAGACCATATGAATGAGTCAAGGAGTGATTACCTTTCCAGCGTAATGATGATCGTTGGCGTCTGTGAAGAAGACGGTAGCAGTGTGAACACAATTGGTAGTAATTGACAGGGTTTATGAATCTTTAATTAAGGGCAATCTAGTCAATTTCAAAAATTAAAAGAGCAATAAAATATTTTCTACTTGATTACAAGAGGTCTGCATCTCCATTCATGAGTCTTAGCTATGTAATCCCCATGCATTCACTTAAGGTAATTAGGATTACAATATGTAATTCTTTTTACATTGCAAAAACCCAACCAAACAATTGAATTAGCCCATTACATCAGGATTACATATAATGAACTTTCATAGAATTAAACCAAACATGTCATACAATTCATTCTTCAAGCTCTAGATAAAACGTTAGAGCATTCACCCATTTAATTAGGAAGACACAATCACATATCGTAAAATATTAAGTAGATGGTCACATGGATCAAATTTTTTCTAATAGCGACAAGCCTAGGGTTAGTGGAGATAAGAAATGAGAAAGGTTTATTATAAAGTCAAACGTGGAAATTGGAAGCTACGTAAACATAAGCATTTAGTAGGTAGATAGTTAATTTGGTCAACAAATTCCTTTTCCTCAGGAAAAGTTTGGAATCAAAGTTTATCTCCAAGAAAAATACACTTGAGACTTTGTACATAGAGAGAAAGGAATTAATATATTTTAAATTATATTTAGAAATGGAAATGATAATTCTTACAGGTCGTCGTTGACTGATTCTTATATATTCTTGATAATTATTTTAACGAATTCTGGTTAGGTTATATTACTTCTTGACTCATTTTTACTGGTTCTAGTACTTGGAATGTTCTGGACATACGGTTCGGTCCTTAATACATGACTAATTATTAACTTGATTTTGGTTCTAAATGTAAAACCTATTGTTCATATTTATCAATTTTTTTTAAATTACCCTTATTGATATTCCCTCAACCATAACCAAGTAGGAAAGAGATCGGGGATATTAAGAAAGATAATGATGATATTTTAGTAAAAACATGTCATATTTCTTCTAATTAACTAACTTACCTAACTTTCTTAATCTAATCAAATTAGTTAAACAAGTCTTATATAAAAGATCGACCAGGGGAGTAGATTAATTTCATCACACTGAATACAGAAAATAATTTGAATATTTCCTGTCTTCATTAAATTCTTTTTACAATATGCTTTTACTTGGTTGCTTGCTTAATTTGTTAGTTATAGCAATAAAATAACTTTATCAATATTCACCTAATTTAACTATTTGGACGGACAAGGACATATAATTGGTCAAAGTCCTACAAGTTTGTTTGCATGCATTGACTCGAATAGTTTAATTATGATTGTTATATGTTATGAATTTTCAACACTAGAATTTTAATCATTGATCTGATCATGCACGACGATCTTTTCTATCCAAATAATAAAACATGTTCAATGTTTTATTCTTCTACTCCAAAAACAAATATTCCTTTATTTTTTATATTCTGATGTTGAGAGTTCAATTGAAGTGCTATATATCATATTATCTAGTAGTATTAGCATTAATTATAAATATTACAGTTTGAACATTTAGTTATCAACACTACTACAAAATGAAAAATACTTGACGGTTATTTTGGGTCGCATTTGGCAGTTAAAAAATGTCAAGCATACCTGCATCATATATTTCGACGACAGATATTTGACGGTTATTAACAGTCAAATATTTTGGTAATATTTGATGGTTTTAAATGAAGAACCATCAAGTATTGTTCTTGAATACTTGACGGTTTTTGAGAAAAACCGTTAAGTATTGCTCCTCAATACTTGACGGTTACCATTAAAACCTTCAAGTATTGTCCCAGAGTTATATAAAATACTTGACGATTACCATTAAAACTGTCAAGTATCATATTAATACTTGACGGTTTTACGTAATAACTGTTAAGTATTATGGCAATTTTTTTTTACTACAGGTTCTGCTTTGCCAGCAGCCCCCCTACAATTATATATGAAACCTCATACAAAGCACGTAGCATTATTCAACAGAACCAGGCCAACATTCAAACCAATAATTCAGCCATATGAAAATGTAACTACACGTATGAGGCAGAAATTTATATTATATACATCTTAATTAATAGGAAACCAACTGTCATATTAAAGGAACTTGTGTTTAAGGCAAGTAAAAATTTTGCACAAGTATAAAAGGCGAAAGCAAAAAGTGAACCAAAACCAAAATTGGCCAATTGCCAAAGTTGTTCAATACCAAAAACTAACAGTAAAAAATGAACCAAAACCAAAATGGAAACCAAAGCTATACATGTCTTCTCCTTCCCTATCTATTTTGTGCCCACTGACGGTATAAGGCCATTGCCAACTCTTCAATAATTTCTTCCATCTGAGCAGATGAATATACTATGCAATATGTGTCGACAAAGTACCTTATGCAACCACAAATTATATTGAAGTTAGATACAAATATAAAGCTATAGTAAGTACAATTCTTAAATATATAAATTGAACTTTAACAAATACATATTACGTGTGTAGGGATTGTGTCAGCATTGTGCATAATTATCTCCTTCATGAATTTCATCATGCAATACCCACAATCGGAGCTTTTTTTTAGGCTGATGTGGGCACTGTAAAGAACAAAAAAGGAAATAATATTAGTCAATCATATAAATAAACCATATTTAGTAGAATAGTAAATAATAGTAATGAATACCTTCACTTTCTTTCACGGGAAGGTATCGTCAAATTAGCCATTTTTTACCGGGGGCAGGGTAAGGCTTGATTTGTGCGGTATAGCCACAAAGCCCTAAGAAGACAATAAAATTGAATATTAATGATTGTCAAAAATTAGATTGAAGCAAGCAATTAAATTAAATTTAAATAATAGATATAAATGTTACTTCTTGAACAATGAAACCATAAATGATCGATTAGTTGGATCCCTATAAAGAGAATTGAGATACCAAATCCTTGGCTTCGTGGGATTGACCACAATCAGCATCCAGTATCCCCTAAGTATATAAAAGACAATTAGAACAATTACAAAATATTTGAAAATAAAAGAATTTAAGAAAGTTAAGTATACTACATACCCTTGACATTACAAAATTGGTGAGACGAACAACATGACCTCTAATTTTGGAATTGGACTTGGGAATAAGATAAACCTTGAGATGAAACCATTTGAACGAGACACAATTATGTTTGTTTATTGTGATTTCATGGCTTGTTGGCTAAGGGTATGTTAGAGAAATTGGAGATGTTATGATATTATATGACCACATGGCACGGCCACCGTCTAGACTTCATGGTGGTTGGCCTCTTTTTGTCCTATATGGTAGTATTCCTCAAGGACTACATACCCCAAGAGCAGTAAACCTAGGGCAGTAACCCTATTGAGGGGAATCCATGGTCTTCATGGTGTTTTATAGACTTTGACCAATCTATATCACATGAAGGAAGAGCTAGTTAGGGTGGTCAGTGACATGGCAAGCACCTAGCCCATAGGCTTAGTCAGCTAAAATAATAAAGATATAAGGAAGGCTTGGGATCCAATACCATATTATGGTGAGCTATGACTTAGTGATTGGTATGTTATGTGCTGATGTACCACCACATGATGTTATATATGTGTGTGTGTTTGTGTGTGTGATAACTATCAATTCCTATTGTAATGATGAATATGATTATAAACTATTTTATTAACCCTCATCCCTTAGATGCCTTATGAGCTGTGCCAGTACGTAAAATGGATAGAACTGGAGTTTGTTAAGATATTTGTGTCATTCTTTTCCTCTATATTTTTTAGGTGGAAGCTCTAGTAGAGAAGGACCAGTACGAAAGGCATCAGAGGTTTGGAGTTTACTGTGAAGAGTAGAATCGTCCCCGTTGGATTTTATGCTTTGTATTTCATTGTAATATTGCCATATTAGGACCATAAACAGTTGCATAACGTATTATGGTTTATTTTTATTAATTATGTGTTCTTCGCTAAAGCAAACACTGCTGAATTTTGATGTGATATTTTAGTTCTTTCATGTTCTAGAATGTATGCTTGTAGATGGCTCGAGACCCCTAGGATATCATCTGTGCTTGATTTCTATGAGGATCCTCTCATTAGTGTTTGCTTATTTAATAGTGGTAAAATGCCAGGGGCCTGCTTATCTTAGGTGGAAGCTCTAGTAGAGAAGGACCAGTACGAAAGGCATCAGAGGTTTGGAGTTTACTGTGAAGAGTAGAATCGTCCCCGTTGGATTTTATGCTTTGTATTTCATTGTAATATTGCCATATTAGGACCATAAACAGTTGCATAACGTATTATGGTTTATTTTTATTAATTATGTGTTCTTCGCTAAAGCAAACACTGCTGAATTTTGATGTGATATTTTAGTTCTTTCATGTTCTAGAATGTATGCTTGTAGATGGCTCGAGACCCCTAGGGTATCATCTGTGCTTGATTTCTATGAGGATCCTCTCGTTAGTGTTTGCTTATTTAATAGTGGTAAAATGCCAGGGGCCTGCTTATCTATCTATTGTATGATATAATTACAAGCTGTCAATCAGGGTGTGAGGTCTTAGTGACCATAGTAGACATGCAACATTCTAACATGGTTTAGGTGTGATGTACGTTTTGGGGTAAGTAATGAAGTAATTGATGATGTTGAGATTTACCTAGTCCGCCATTGGTGGATTAGAGTCCAAGCACAGTCTAAGTGGGGCTTATATGGTAATAAAGAAAAACACATGGGTCGAAAGAGGAAATTTTATTTATTGATTTAAAATTCCGGTAACTTCCCATATGTGAGTCATGAGATTATGCAAGTTGAGGGTGTCAACTTTGTATACGAATGATTTTGAGTAACTTCTACTTAGCACTCTTTTTTTCTCTTCTATTTTCCATTTGATGTATTCATTGTATAACCATGTAGCATCCATTTTATGATTCTCCATCGCGTGGGCATATCGGATTACTTATCAGATTGCAGGCATGCCCCAAAATCCTTTAGTGGTATCGGAGCAAATGGTTTTTCTGTGGCGTGTATAATATTTTTTTTCATCTTTATTTAATATGCTTCAATTCCCACGTTTATATCATACTTTCTATCCTTACTGACATATGCAGTTTGCTTCCACATTAATATGCAAATTCTCTATACTCTCTTGTTTCACTGTTCGGTTCATTTAATGCTTAATATTCTGCATAGTTTCTTTGTTGTTTATGTGTTCTTCTCTTCTCTAGTTATGATTGTGAATGATACGAAAGAGTTACCTTGTCTCAATTCCTAAACTTCATGTGACTAACAAATTTTTTTTTTTTTGTATAACTCAAAGTATCTCCAAACCACTTTGAGTTTAAGATTAATCTCTATCGAGCAGGAAACGTTAAGGTTAAAGTCCTCCCAACAAGTGTGATTGACAAATTGAATCCATTTAACTAATTTTGGAATAAAAATTAACAAATTGCGATTTAAACCTAGGTACTCAGGAAAATGAAGGAAAAAAAAAACCATGTCTTTAGAAAATGTTCAATTCCTAAACTTCGTATGGTAATAATAAATTTTCAATTCATTTTACTAGTTTCAGTGTAAAAATTATAAATGGGGGCATTTCTTTCTTTTTCCTTGAATGTCAAAATTCCATTTTAGATGTTTGCACTTTTCTGGAATTATGCATATTAGATACTGTCATATCCCGCTAATCCTAGCCCTGGGAGTGTAAATAATAAATTAGATAGAGAGCCAAGTAGTAAAGTAGATTCAGAGCTGAAAAAACTTTTGAATTGAGATCTGAACCCCTGATCAGACTGATATTTTTGAAATTATTGGTACAAGAAAGAAAAAATAGAAAAGTTGGATAAAAATTCCAGAAAATTCTCAGAAAATCATAGAAAAATAAAATAGAGTTTGGAACCATATTTGAGGCCTTGGAAGTGGAATTAGCACAAAAATGATTTATTACAGAATTTCTGTAAACAAATATTTTTCTGATAAAACATTGAAAAATCAGTAGGAAACATTATTTTAAAATATGTAGAGGCCTCAGTAATTATGAAAAAAAAATGAAAAATTATTTGAAGGTTTATTGAGATTATAAAATTATTTCTAGGCCCTAGAATTAAAAGAATTAATTTTAGAATAATTATTGTCAAAATCTTATCCGTAAAACCTGATTTCGAAAAAAATTCAATACAAATAGTTAGAAGGTGAAATAAATTTTAGAAACATTCAGGGGACCTTTCTATATTAAAAGAAGATTTGTGATAGGTAGAAATGAATTTTTGGAGGTCTAGAGATATCATTGAAAATTAGAAAGGAATTTTAGCCGATACGGCAAAATCAGATTGAGAAATAATGGGTACTGAAAGGTAACACTTCTTTTTTCTTTTTCCAGCCTATTAGTCATGATTTTGGGTTAGGAAAGCTTAGAAAATTTGAGGCCTAGGTGGCCCATGTGATTAAGGAATAAAATAATAGAAATTATCACATGGTTTATCCTAAAAACAAAATTACGTGGGACACTTGGCTTGCCTGAAATTTTTACAGCATAAGAGGGTGGACACATGGACCTGTAGCAGCAAATATTTATGGGACACTTGGAGGGTTGTAGCAGCAAATATTTGTGGGACACTTGGAGGGTTAGGAGGCCAAAATCTTGGTCTATAAATACCCTCTCCCAAGCCTTCAATTTTGGTCATTTTGACACCTTAAAGGGAGAAGGTTTTACTACAGAAAAACTGATCTTGAAGGGCAAAGAACATGCTGAAATTGATCAAGAATTATCAAGCAAAGATCAAGAATTAATCAAGATATGTAAGAGCTTCTTTTTGACTATGGGTTTAGCTTGTTTCAGGTAGACTTTGGTGACAAAAATCATGAGGTACCGTGCTGTCCAATTTTTAAAATTAAGAGGAATGATTAGAGAAGGATAGAGACCATGATTTAGAGCTTGGAT